>NW_009599222.1:0-23218 GCF_000690535.1 Cariama cristata | reverse complement strand
AACCAGGCTGGTCTTCGTCCCTGTTGGCTTAATGTGCCCTTGCAACCCAGAAAGCCAGCCATATCCTGGGCTGTATCACAAGCAGCATGACCAGCAGGTCGAGGGAGGGGATCCTCCCCCTCTACTCCACTCTGGTGAGACCCCCCTGCAGTACTGCCTTCAGCTCTGGGGCCACCAACACCAGAAGGACATGGACCTGTTGGAGCGAGTCCAGAGGAGGTCACGAAGATGGTCCGAGGGCTGGAGCACTTCCTGTAATGAGACAGGCTGAGAGAGTTGGGGTTGTTCAGCCTGGAGAAGAGAAGGCTCCAGGGAGACCTTACAGCAGCCTTCCAGTACCTAAGGGAGGGCCTACAAGAAAGATGGGGAGGGACTTTTTACAAGGGCGTCTAATGATAGGACAAGGGGTAATGATTTTAAACTAAAGGAAAGTAGATTCATATTAGATATAAGGAAGAAATTTTTTAGGATAAGGATGCTGAAAAAGTGGCATAGGTTGCCCAGAGAGGTGGTAGATACCCCATCCCTGGAAACGTTCAAGGCCAGGCTGGATGGGGCTCTGAGCAACCTGATCTAGTTGAAGATGTCCCTGCTTATTGCAGGGGGGTTGGACTAGATGACCTTTAAAGGTCCCTTCCAACCCAAAGCATTGTATGATTCTATGATTGCAAAGGCAAAGTGATGTACATAGTGTTACTGTTTTTAATACAAACCTTTTAAGAGTTGGCAATTTATCAAGGAAGCAGGCAGGATCCTAACCTTTTTTTATATGAAATGTCTATGATTGTGAAGATTTTTAAATTAAAATTTTTGCTGAGTTTTGGAGGGGAAACTCACTTACAAAGTGTTCCCCCAAATAAAACTAAACCCAGCCAAACAATAGTTACATATAAAGGAAAAGTACTGGTGTACATTCTGTTACTGTAACTTTGTTAAGTTTACTAAGGATGCTTATGATGTAGTTGTCATAATATCTATTTGCTGCCCAATGACATACAGATAAATAACAAATCATGTCAATACCTTTGAGAGATCTTAATATTGTTAAAGAATTGATTTACTAAATACATAATTTGATGGTTTTAATTAATAATATGCTGTAGTGTGGAGTTCTGTCACAGTGACCCTAAGGTCAAGACCTGTAGTTTATGGACTATTAATTAGCCATTAAGTCATTCGCTCGTCTGACCTGCAAATCTATCAGATTGATGGATAGCAGAGACCTTTATGTTCCTAATAGGTATTCTATTTAACTTTCAAAATTTTCAAGCAAAGTTTGATTACTAAGTAAAATGAAGTGAGAAGAGAGCTTAACAATTTTTTAAGGTTATTTCATCACCTTTCACTTGAAAGCAGATATTAACTTGAAGAATACCATTGCTGTCTTCACTGTTCTCCCAGGACTACTGACTGAACAGTGCAACTAGTACCTTAATTTCTTTTCTTTAAAAAGAGGAAATCAAAATGATTTTTACAGATCTTTTGAATGCGTAATATCAAGCATAAATTTTAATTGCACTTCATTTACTAAGTGGTGCATTACCTCATCCTTCGGTTTTAACAATGGATTTTCTATAAATCTTCATATGGTTAAACATGATAAACTGCTCAACATATCATGGAACATGGCAGTGCTTATTAGCACTTGAGAAGTTATTGATTGCTTATCTTGATTAATCTTTTATGGGTCTCTGTAGTATTAATTCCACAGAAAAGACTTTGGAAGTTCTGTAGCATTAGTCTCCTCATTCATACATTCGCCTTCAATTACATGGATTTCTCTGACTGCTCTTGCTAGATTAATTATAACCTCTTTGTCACTAGATCTTGCTTTCAGTTTATCAAGAATTATAATTTTAATGAAAAATACATATTTAAAAGATTCTAAGAAAGAGTGGCATTAATGAGATGAGATGTTTCCTGCAATTTGGTAGAAGGAAGGAATTTTTAGGTTTCTGGCATAAGGAGGAGAAGTGAATATCAGTTTTAGAGGCACAGTTTATGATGTATGGCTTTTGCGAGGCTGCTTCATTTCAGATACAGCCTGGGAAGTTTCCTCTCATGTTTTAACTTAATGACAAAGCTTTTCTATGACAAGCATTATCAGCTTTACCATAAAGGAGACGAAGACTGCAGCTTGCTCACCCAGTTTATCTTGGGGAAGGTAGGCAAAGACACAAGAGCTGGTGGATAAATGCTGAGTGTATCCTTGAGGGTAGGCTTCCTGCTCTACTCAACTATAAGCCATTTTAGAATCTCTTGCCTCTCATTTTTTAAATGGAAATCTGTATATGTTTGCATCTTCTTTCTGGTGAAGAGTGAAAATAAATTCCATGATTTAAAATTTCATAATGTCTCTGGTTTTGTACAGTCCTACAGTCAAAGACCATAACATACACAGAATTCACTTGTAGGCGTAAGGACTTGGTACAGAGGTCACTCTAACAAAAATATTCTGACCAGATTTCAGAACCTGCTTCAAGCTATGAGATCTGAGAAATTATTCCAGTTTTAATTTGATAGAATATAATTATTTTGTGGTCAACTACTGATGAATACTTGGGTGCTGTGTGGTTTGCCATCACCATCCCAGTGTATTTTTGGTCTCAGTCTCTGCTGTCCCTCTACCCTCATTTTGCAGTCACTCTAGATACACATTTAATGAGCACTGGGATTCGGGGAGAAGGGAAGGAGAAGGCTTTGTAGCCGCTCAGTGTCCAGCCTGGACTGTCGTGTGGCAGCATTATGGACTTTGTATTTGCTACCTTTTGTGTAAAGACATTAAAGAAATCTATGTCTAGCATATGTGTATATTGAAACCGTAGTGTATTGTACAGTTATGGAAGAGTCTTAATCTGATGCTGTGAAACAACAAGCAGGAGGATGTGGGAGTTTCCAGTGATTTACAGTGGGGTTGATCCTGCGCCAGTTCAAAAGAACGGAAAAACTGTCACTGTCTGAAATAGATGGGGTCAAAATGGTGTTGCAGCACTTGTGATGATCTCACTTTCTTACAGGTCTAAACCATTGGCAAGAGCAACAGAACTCTGAAGTAAACAAACAAAACCCCCATAGCAATAAAAGGCTAGCTTTATTCTGATGTTAACATCATATTGAAGGAGTAATGAGTCATCTACCTTATTAATAATGGGCAGATTTTCAATACCAGCATATTTTATTGTCATCAATCCCTGTTGCTTGTGTAGGAGCTGGAGTACAGCCAAAAGAAGAGGAGGAGTAGAAAGGACCCTCAATTTCATAGGTTAAAAGAAAAAAAAAGATAGAAAGCAAATGAGCTCAATTCCTGTTTCTGTTTAAGTTCAAACAAAAACATATTTTGACCTTGAAAAGGCCAATATTTCACCCTGCATCAGGACTTTTCCCTTTTCTGCAACATGCTTTTATATTCAGTGCTAGCCGTTGAGAACTGCCATCTTCATAGATGTGCTGTGGGAGGCTTAACTAATCCTGGGAAAGGGCTTCACATGAAAGGTGCTATAAGAATGCAAATCATGGACAATATTGATGACTGACTGAGTATACATGGACATCTGTGAAGGAATCTTTCATGTCTGCATTGTATTC
Source organism: Cariama cristata (assembly GCF_000690535.1). Classification (NCBI taxonomy): domain Eukaryota; kingdom Metazoa; phylum Chordata; class Aves; order Cariamiformes; family Cariamidae; genus Cariama; species Cariama cristata. Next base: position 19,633 of record NW_009599222.1, on the reverse strand, counting down.
CTAGGAATATTTTGTATTACGTGTTAGTTCTGAAAGCTGTTGAATGTTAACTATTGAATATCAAAAAAGTTATTACATAGGTAGACCAAGTTAGTCCTTCTGGATACACTGAACAAAGAAACGGACCTCACATCATGAGGACAAAGATTTCACCACACAAATCTCTTGGATTTCATGTAGTGTCAGAAAGGGCTTAAATGCAGATATTTTATTGTGTGGGAATGTGCGGACTGCACAGATAGATAGCAACCTGCTATGAAATTCTCGGCAAGTTGGCATAAAATAGGATTTATACTTGGGCTGTAAACTAAACGGATACATTAACCAAAAGATCCCTATAGGGGAAAAGTAGTGGGCCATGACTCTAGTGTAGCCTGAGGGTCATGGCAGCAGCTGCAGAGCAATTGTTCTTTGTGTCATGCAAAATGTTCATCTTCTCTTGTTTCCACATGGGTCTGTACAGAGGGAGAAAGGTTTTATTCTCTAATAGTATTGGGGAAGTTATTCTAGTCATTTTCAAAGGGTAAACACATGATGTTTCTTATTAAGCTATACTGTAAGTTAAAAAAAGATATTCGGTCTGAAAGGATCCTCAAGTTTGTTTAACTTTATTTTGAAAAAGGAGATCAGAGAAATGTCTTTCAAACGCAAGATGGTCATGTTATGTCTTTAAATTAGTCCCAGTATTGAGATTATATGAGAAAGGTTTAATTTTTCAAGTTGGCTTTCTGAACTTTCTAAGCAAATTTGATAAATAGGTAACTGAAACGAAGAGCTGCAAATACTAGGCATGTCTGTATGAGCAAATGTGGAATTTGCACAGGGAAAAATTTAGTTTAAAATTTAGTGAGTTAGTTTAAAATTTTACTCTTTATCCCTGCAATGTTTGCAGGTAAGAGCCTTCAGCTTCTACTTTGACTTATACAAAAATGTGCACATGAAACACCAGTGTGTTTCTTGAAGGTGCTATCCCTGTGCTGGACAACACTTGTGCTGTCACACAGCCCTTTAACATCTGTGTGCTCAGAGCATCGGCAGCATATACCAGCCACGCTCTACCTTATGGTGCAGGGTCCCTTTAAAATCAGTTAGGGAAGTCATGTGAAATACTTTGCAATTTTTGCTGTTTGAGGACCTTTACAGTTAGATGGTTTTACTATGCTGCATGGTGTTTTTTTCTTTAATGAAAGATGCTTTTACTTGAAAAAATAATCTGGGCAGGAAAGCTTTTTTGCTCAAAATCATGCTACACAACATCAGAAATTAAGGTGTTAAAAATTAATTTTCACTTACAATCTCTTCACTTAAAGAGTAACCCATAATTCTCATAATACTCACTTGAACTTAATGTTTTCCTGTCTTCTAATGGACAGTAATTGAGAGGGATCCATCATCTAAATTATACTCTAGTGCAGAGAATCACTTAGAAAAATGGTGCTATAAACTGGAATCTCTATGGTAAAAATCAATCGTTGTAAGCTGGTTAGTTTTAAGGAAAGATATTACCTGTCTGCTAGACTTATATGTAGCTTTACTGTGTTTATATTAATTTGCATATGGAGTTTAAGTCCATAATTTTTCTAATATGAAGTAAACCAAGGACCCTCATACTACAATTTTTTTTTTTGTTTCCACATAGTTCCATGGAAGACTGGGTCTTCTTCACTGGTGTAACTGGGTACAGTTTGCAAGGTTTTAGGGGTGTCCTCACAGCATTAATTAACAAACACTTTTTTTTTCTGCTTAGGGATTCAAGAAGTGTCCAAGAAGTCCTTTCTTATTCACATTGGATCCGTAACTTATTCTAGGTGATTGCCTTTTACTAAGTTGTGGGAAAATCCTAGGAAGTAAAACCAAGAACATTGTTGTTCTTCCCTGCTGCACAAGGGGATCTTCTCTGGCTTGAATCCTTCTGTTGTAGCAGAACTTGGTTGCTTTCTGGTGAAAGATCCCCGAAACAACTGTGGGAAAAGCCTGCAGGACATCTGGAGAAAGCCCTTAAGTCATGGCTTGTCAGATGTTTGAGACTATAGTTTTGGAGAGGGATCATTTTGTACCAGCCCAATCCTTAGCCATCTCGTCCTGACTGCTACCCAGGGCCTGATACCAGGGATATATGGATGCCACCCTGTCAGCATGCCTATTCCCCAGTTCTAGTTTAATGAGAGAGAGAGAGAGATGCCCAAGGCACTGCTTTCCCAAATCCAACCTCCAAACACTCTTTTTCCAGATATTTGGTGCATTCCTTCCAGCTGTCATCAATGTCCTATAGCTTTGTTTCCCAAGTGGCTGAAGCAGAGGCAGCAGCACTCTGTGGGACCTAGGGAATTTTGCATGCCAAGGACATGTTCTCCACATACTTTTCACGTGTCTTTGCTCGCCACTTACAATCAAACAAGGGGCAGGACTGACCAGGAGTTCGTGACCACTGCACCATTACTGAGAAAGTTTAATACAAGGGCACTCATGAGGGCCTTGAGACTGTCCTATAGACATGATCAAATATCTGTGATCCTTATGTATATTTTAATGAAGGTAGTGCAAAACAATTCTATTTTATTTTCCATGTTTTGCAGCTGGAACTTTGAGATGTGGTGGAAAAAATTTCTCAGAAGCAATTTAGGAAACCTGTGGAAGACCCAGGGATAAATGCAGTCCTGAATCCCAGTCCAATAATTTAACCGGAAAATATTTATCTCTTTTCTTCAGTCTCTTGCAAACTCTAAGGACCAGTAGGGCTAGGTGAAAACTTTAGCAATGTGTACTGGATACTATATTTGAAAATGATTAAGAAATTCATCATAAAAGACAGAAATGAGTCTCCTCTGACCAGCTCTGACCTTGAAATACCCTTCTCCCCTGACACATAGTTTTCATTTTCAATAGCTGTGAGAAGCATCTTTCTCCGAGAAACCATGGATACTCCTTTTGCCAGTTTGTAAGCAAAACTCAAGGCAATTTTAAAAGCTGTCAGCTACAATGACTTCTTCAGGTTAAAAAATACCCTTTGTTTTTTCCAGTAACTACTAATGGTTTAAAGCGCTATCATAAAAATCTTCTGCACTTTGGGGAAAGGGCTAGTTTTATATATCTTTATTGGAAAAAAACCCCAACAAATCTCCAAAAATCCATCAGCCTTGATATATGAAGTATTTCCTTCTTCCTTTATAGGAACCTGTACCGTAATCTTTTTTTTTTTTTTTTTTTTTTCCCCAAAATATTGTGGCTCTCTTCATGATTTTTTTTTTTTTTTTTTTTTTTTATTCCCCAGAATCAGACAGAGACAGCCTGACAGTGTCTGGTGCTATTCTTCTCCTTGCCACTTATGTATGCCTCCTCACAGACTATGATATCACAACTCATTAATCAGGCAGCAGGCTGGCTCGAGTGAGATCAGAGCATGAGCCAATGCCAGTGCTCCTTTCCTCTGATTCATCAGGTGATTTTTTTTTTTCTTTCTTAGTATGCTCACAGAAGTGTATAAATAGGAACAGTATTCAATATTTTATCCTCAGGCTAAATCTAAAGGTTTCACTATGATCAAGCATATTAGATGGGCTGAGCACCTAAAATAAGATTTGTCAAGCCAATAAACTAGGTGGCAATTGGTAAAACACTATAACTAGAGAGGTTTTGTTTAAGGGCATGATAAGGGAGTCTGTGCCAGCTTTTATAAAGAAATGTAAAAAGAAATAAAGAGCCTTCACTTGCTTTACTTTCTCACATAGGGGCTGACCTATTTGCTCTGTTTTTTGTTAGTGAACTACAGAAGGCAGATCACTAACCAACGTCCGGACCTGCTAGGAGAGTTACCTGACTGCAGAGAGAAAAGCCAAATAGTTCCAAAGTCAGGCAAGATATTACCCTGAATGGATTAATTAGGAGGCTCTGAGTTTTGTCGTTATCACTACTCACATTACTAGTTCCAAAGTATTGAGGAGCATAATCCAAGGATAACTATTGGCACTTGAAGAAAATGAGTTGTTGCTAAAGGAAGGCAAAGAAGTTTTGGCAAAGAAACTCTGCTGGTTTAGCTTACATCTTTGTGTCCCCTTGCAAGTGGGGAAAAGAAGCCAGGGAGGTGATTGAATTCACACCCCTTTTGCAAAAGGTGGTTCATTGTATTGGAGTCAATTTCTTTTTCCTCTCCAGGTGGAGCATCTGGGCTGAATGCTCATTCAGCCACTTCCAGGGGTGACTGGTCTCTTCCAACACAAATGCAGTGCTAGGACATTCCTTGTTTTTCAGACATTCACATAAATTTTACCTTCCTCTGTGCCAGTTCTGAAGAACTGCAGGAAAGGACAGTCAGTGGCTAAGGACTGAACTGTAGCTGCCGCCTTTGCAGAGCAAAGGCTCTCAAGGCAGATCAGAAACTCAGCGAGAGGTGCAAGGAGTAAGCTCTTTATAGCCTACAGATGACAATCTGCAACCAACAGTGTCTGGGATAACACAGAGAAGTACACTGCATTTTTTTCAATTTTCCAATGCCAGCATTACATACACTGGGGAGGTGGTATCCTTGCCAGCAAGAGCTAAGCTGAGGCCCCACAAAGTGCTGAAAAAATACTCATAGTTTTGAATTTAAGGACACATTTCTATCTTAGTGAATGCAAAAACCTTTGCTTTCCAGGATTATCTGACTGGTCTGGGCTACTGAGTCTGTATATTCATAGGGCAAACCAGTGAGTTTCCAGGTGTTAATTCTGACTCATGAATGAGCTTTTTGTTTTCACTTGGATGGCAATAGCATGGCAGTAGCTTAATTGCAGCTGAGATGTGTATGAGGGGATCCAAGCATTAGCCTGTGGCACAATGGGTTCATGAATTGTGGATTTGAGGGTGAACTGTTATCAAATCATCTAGCAATCTAATTCTTAAAAGAAATCCCCTTTCTTCCTGTATCTTGATTACTATGAGATTTTCTACTTGCTTTTCTAATGACTTTTTTACTTACTATGAGCATTTTTATTTTCTTCCTGTGCATCCCATTTCTTTGTTGCAGCCCCTACAAAAACCTTCCTTGCCTATCTTTCCAGCTTTTTTATTCTTCAAAGAGCTCATTCTTTCCTGCTTCAAAAAATTCAGGCTTTGCATTCAACCGTTTTCACACCTCTTTCACTACCATTCTATGTGCTCTTGCCTATGATTTCTCCAGTTTCCTTTGAAGCCAGCCAAGTTCATTTCCCCAAGTGTCCATATTTTTATTTTCTCTTCTCTGATACAGAGAATTCTGCTGTATATCTCTCTATTCCTTGTGACTTAATCCCTTATTTAATATCTATTTCGGACATGCACCTTTCAGGGAACTAGCTCACAACCCTTAAGAAGGCTATAGATGCATAGCAGTGTTGATGTTCGCATAAAAAATAATCAGGTAAAATACACAGGTAAAATCAGGTAAAATAAAAAGGTCTTGGCCAGTTCAAGCCTTTGACTGTGTGTTATGTTACTTCTTCCTTTCACTCCATGCTCAGTTTGTATGCAGTCTCAGATACTAAGCTCTTTAGGCAATCTAATTAAGAATATTTGTACAGCACCTTACACCAAATATAGTGCAGGGGCTATGGCCAGCCTTGTCAATCAGCAGTATCAGTAGCTGTCTGAATGCCTCCAGCATTTGGAAGTTCTGTTCCTTTCCCCACTGTGTCAAATCGAGCTGGTCTGTGTTTACAATGATTTAAATCGAAATTGAATTTGGCCCAAATTTTAGTAAAACATTCTTCCTAACTTATCACAGTGAAGTCAATACTCTTATTGTTTCCTGCTGTGTCTGTATTTGCATGTTAATGGCGGATTATTGTTGTCTTTTCCAGTGTACTTCCCCAGAGACTCTATGCATGTTTTTATTGATTAGTTCCTCTTCATTTAACATTTAAATGGATATTTTCAAATTGGTGCAAAATTATAATAGTGTGTTTGCTCAAGGCATTTAACTGTGGTATTGGCAGAATCGTCCAAGTCTGATGATTATGCATGCTCTGTACAAAAGAGTTTAAGGACTGCAGTGCAGATCTGCAATTAGGTCTGAGTTACACAAGCAAATGAATCCTGGGCCAAAAGCACCCATCATCTCATTTATCTTCCTCAAATGTTAGTGCAGGTGAAGTATGAAAGCAGAAAGTACACATTAATGTAAGAAGAAAATAAATATAAATTTTTAGCCTTCAAAAAAGTTCTTAATATTTTCTCAGTTTACATAAATGTTATATGCTGATCCGATACATTATACAAGTTATCTCTTTCTGTTGTTATAGAAACTTGGGAGTGGGAGCTTTTAAAAAATGAGGTTTTATTAGGTGAGCATGCATGCACTTACTGCATGCATTAGTGAAAATTTTGGCTACGTGAACATGCACAGTAATGACTGGGTTGCAACTTTAAGAGTATGGGCTGCAATCTCACCAAATTACATAAAACTCATCTGGCGTCCTCAATATCTAAGTAGAAGAAGCATAAAAGCTGAGGTTTCAGCAAATAACACTTTATTTATCTAATGTTTTTTGGAGAGGGGGACTTATAGGGAGCATTTATGGGATCTACTGGCCTTGCAAATTGGCTTTCTTCATTGTTTCTGCAGGACTAGCAGAAACAATACTGTTTCCCTGTTGTTTCTGAGAGGCCTGAAGATACGGTGATCTTTGCCTTGTTCCTTCTGAGTTAATCTTACTTCTAGCCAGTGCTTTTAAATAGTCTCAGGGTGGCATTGGGTGCCACTGACAGTCATAACCTGTTGAAAACACAAGTGAAATAATAGACATTTTGACAACAGACAAGCCCAGCTCTTCTGGCTGAATTCAGCTTCGTTAATTAGAATCATAGAATCATTTAGCTTGGAAAAGACCTTTAAGATCATTAAGTCCAACCATGTCAGACCTTACAGACTCCTGTGGTCTTTTTTTCTACATTTGTCTTCCTTTCCCTGTGCTAAGGTGCAATAAATTTAACTATGCTGCTCAACACCTTCTCAGTTTTGCCCAAAAGGTCCTTTTTTTGGTTGAGCAGGGAGTCCTGCTCAGAAAGCATCCTGGTGCTTGGGAGAGAAGGTGCTACCTCTATCAATAATGTTCTGTTGGCATGTTTCTTACGTCACAGTATGTTTTGCCATTAATGTTTAAGCAGATTGTATTTCTGAAACTAGAAGGTTACGAACAATCCTAAAGTCATGACAGAGTAGGCTTTTTGTGGACAATGAGGGGAAAAACATAGTTCACCTGATGTGGAGGAGTTAAATGGCAAAGCTCTGCGTGATCTCTGGGTGGGATGGGTGCACTGTGTACGAATAGCCTGCACAGGTAACTGTCTGCCTTTCAGGGGAAAATGGAGGTTTTTCACCCACTTCTGTGGAATTGTTGGAACTTATACGAGAAAAGTTTTGTACAAAGAAAACCACTTCAGATTTCAAATAAATAGAGTTAACATGTTTGCTAAAACTGGCATATTCCTTGAATGTCTCATCAAATGTTAAGACCAACATTTTAATGCACTGTGATTATTTCATAGGGGGCATTTGTATTTGTTAGGGCACTTAAATGACTGAATCTCAGTCCTTCTTTGATGGCTGTAAGGAAAAATATCCAGAGTCCTTCCTGGGCTGAGCTGTTCAGGAACTCACAGTAGGAAGAAGGTGAGAGGTCCCAGCTGCCGCTTTGCAGAAGCTTGTGTCAGGGAAGGAGGCAAACGCAGAGCTGGAGTCCTTCCTGTGGAAGATGTCTGTGGTTCAAGAGGACATTATGGATCTCTTTCCTTTATGCGTTATAAAAGAGTCTGTTAAAGTTGGTTTAAAACAATCGGACCGGGTACGTAACATAACTAAAGCCTAGAAAACTGGGGCACTGAAATCATGCTCTGGCTGGTTACTGTGGCACAAAATCACACACTGCTTACAGAATCTGAAATTACGTAAGGATTGCTTAAAGGTAGAGTTTTTGCCTTTAACTCTGCATTTCCTGGCTGTTGTCAGCTTAAAGCAACCCCTAATGTTATTTTAATGTAGTTTGGTGTGTGGATTGCATCAAAGTAGATTATGTATTGATTGCTCAAACCTCAAAGCTCTGGAGGTAAATCTCTACTGAGAAGTGTCAGAACTTCAGTTAATACACATATTGATAGGCACAAGATGTCACGATTGCGCTTACTGCAGAGATAACATTTGTATTGAAATTTTAATGCCCATAATGTTTAGCCTTTCTAGACTATGGCAAGCTAATCAAAGAACTTTCTCTGGTATATAAATCACTGCACACGACTGAAAATTGTAGACAAGGTAAATCGAGATTTTCAATCAATTGAGTCTTCAATCATTCTTTCCAGCAGCACAGAAAATATAGTCCATGTTGTACTTACAGTTTGTTAGCAAGGAGATGTTTAACATCAAGGCTGGAGATTAACGGTGACAAGTTATATTGTGGAGAAAGTGAAAGGGTGTTTAGACTGAAATATTAATTTCTAGATTGATGTAGAACTCCATACTTGATGCCATAAATTAGTGCTAAAATCAACTGGATTATGCATCATCTAAGCTAATACTCTAGGTCAACGTGTTCAAAAACTAGTCCACAGTTTCAAAACCTGGAAGTTAATGTAGGAAGATGAATCTGGTTTTGCACAATGTATTATATTCTCGAACTTTGGTAGTGTTCACCACAAAAGAAGAAAAGTTTTTTTTCCTCTGCTTTTTCACTGTTTCTCTTCTTTTGAAGACTTATGAAGTGTTTTTTTAAAAGATCTGTATCTAATCAATAAAGGAGGTGGTTTATTTGTAATGAACACCTTACTGTATGGTTCAGTCTCTTTTGCTGTTTGTGAGCTATCTGCATACAGTTTTTGACCTTCAACATTTATTCATTATATGGAAAGATTTATTTGAATACATTCCAGCCTATGGGCTGCACTTACCTTGAAATCAGAGTTTATCAGTATCTGCTGTTTATTCTGTCTGATTGGTCACCAAGGGCATGTGTGTGGTTTTTTTTTTTCTTTCAGTTTCTGTGCTGAAAATCACAGAAAGCTTTTAAGATGGAGCTACTTATGCCTGGGAATTTAGGTCCACAGTGGATAATGAAGTACAGGATAATCATTATATAGTTGAAGTCTTCCCCAGTATCAATAATGGAAGTGTGCCTGGGATAGACATTTTCAGTGATACTTGGAAATGAAAAGTGTATTTAAAAAAAAAAAAAATATTTTCACAAAGGAATTTCTTATGCATTTGCCAGTGGAGGGCTGCATGGATAAGCTGTCCCACATTTAGGGTCTAACTTGTCTCACACCAACTTTTTCTCTTAAAGCAGATGGGAAGTGTGTAGCTGGTCACAACTACATTTCCCAAAACACAATTCATCTAAAAAAAAAGAAAACTTACTTCTGCTGGTGTGAGCTGCAAAGTGGCATGCTGGGAGTTGTAGTGTTGGCTGGCAAAGCAGCTGCATAAAAACCCAAGGGTGGCTACATACAGTGTTTTATCAAGTGTAATTGTTTTGGGTTACCCTGTGAAAGTCTTTTGGCCAAGTAATCTCTATATGAAGCCAATGGGACAAAAAATCATGCAATCAGAGATTTTAAGTGATTAATTTCTCTTCATGTTACAGATGGCTCTCCAAAACTGATGCAGTGAAATGGTTGACTGCCCTGGGTGGACAAGAGGGAAAATGCATCGTGGTTTTGGCACGATACATTTTGGACAGATTAGAAAATACTCTGCTAATTAGGGGAATTCCAGGCATGTACAGGAAGCATATTTCAATAACCCATGATTATGTTGCGTTTCATGTAAAGCTATTTGTTTGGCTGCCAAAGTGTTTTATGGTGTGATGCCAACTGTAATATATTCAGAACATAAGCTAAAAAACAACCCTCCAAACTTCGATGGTTGATGAGTTCATAGGATGGGAACACTCAGACAAAGAACCTTGAAAACCTCAACATGAATAATTAAGGTAAATAGTCAGACTGTTCTGTATTGTGATTAAAACATAAGGAACTTTTGGGCATTACATAGCCATCTAGAAATTAAAAACTTCTTAAAACAAAAGCATGTACTGTAGTATCTCTATTATCTAACTATTACACTACACAATTTATTATGAGCTGACTTACTTGCCTTTCCTTTGTGGAAGGAGTGCGCTGCCATTCCAGCATTATTTCCAGCCTCAGAAAATTGCTGGCATCCTTTGAAAATACATCGAAGTAAAAGTCACTGGCATGTTAAAGTTTTCAAGAGAATCCTTAATAGTTTATGGGGGGACAAATAGTGTAACAAATTGTATTTTTGAGTATCTTATATGCACTTAGGAGTATGTAGCAGAGTCTTTTAACTACCATAACCTGTAAATTCATACTTGAAGTGACAACTGGAGCTATGCCAGAGTATCCAAAGCTCTTACAGAGGAGTGAGATTTTGACAAATCGTTGTAGGAAAAAAAGAGAAAGGTGAATAAATACGAGAAGTAATATAATAAGTTGCATTGTTGCTGGATGCTGAAAGAACATGTACAATAAACAATATGCCTGTGACTCCCAGCAACAGAGCAGGTGATAGGCAAGGACTGGCCGGAGCCTGAGTCCAGGCATCATTATTTCAAGTCCTCTTTTTTAAAACACTTAAAACCCATTTGGGGCAAAAGCCCAGACCTGGCTGTGATCGCTATCTCTGCCTGTTGAGAGCCTTCCAGGTTGGGTGCAGCTGGGTGAACGCAACTTTTCTGAGTCGCCTGCTGGGTGCTGCTCCTGCCCTGCTCCGACGGGCGCGTGGGGAACCGGGGCAGGCCGGAAAGCCCAAGAGCGAGGTGCAGAGAGGCAACAGGACTGTGGAAAATCGGTGTATTCCCCCATACTTTGGTTTTGGAGGCTGGAACAGAGATGATTGCCAAGTCTGCATGTGTCAGGGCTTCTTCTCCTGACCTTTCCCAGGGCTGGATGAAATAGACTCAGCCCTGGGATGGGAGCAATCCCCCGCAGGAGTCAGCCGGCGCGGCACGCCAGGCGTAGGCCAGAAATAAGAGAATGCAACAGCATCTGCACCCCCGCTCTCCCCCTGGGCCCGGCATAATGAGTGTGGCCGGGGAAGGAGGGTGTGGTGTCAGCCAGCTGCCGAATTAATTAATTGGGAGCTGGAAATACATGGATTGACTCAAGGGCTGCTTTGGGCTGTGTGCTGGGGGATGGATTTGACACTGACCAGAGCTAAGGAGCCACAGGCTGGGCTGATAGCAGCTGGTATGCCCTTCTGAGGTGACCTTCTGAGATACCACTGAGGGCCTGGCTCCCAAAATAGTTTTAATAGGTTGCAAATTTTGGTCGTTGTTAATTGCTTTGTTTATAATCCAAATCTGCAGGGCCGTTTTGTTTTAATGAATCCATTGTCAAACTGCAGCTAAAACATTAGTCTGATGTAGGTTTTTGTTGCCTCTGCCTGGGATATGGTGTAAAACTGTAAATAGCTATTTCCTTTCTCTAGCAAAGGAGCAGCAGGATCCGTGGAGAGCAGGACTGTACAATAAAAGCAATATTGGGACTAAAAGACAGAAGACAAGTCTGCAGCGCTGTGTCTCCCTCCTGCCTCCATTGTAAACTTTTTGTTTAGTCTTAGTGAAATCCTTTGAGCTCTGTATAGCTCCATTTCCCCATATGCGTAAAGGCTGATCTCCGGGATTACAAACCGCAGAGGTAAAATAAGGCATACTCTTCTTGTGTCAGGCCCTCCAAGAGAAGGTGCTGTGGGAAATGAAAGAGGGCATTTTTATTTTATTGTGTCATTCAGCACCTAACATTGCAAAAATTCTGCTGCTGCAGTTTTACTCTCTGAAGAGGTTGAATCTCTGGCACGGGGATGAAACAAATTCCTAGATAGATGCATAATCACACCGAGATAGGGCTCACCGTAACTAGAATGCACGTTTGTTGTTTTAACCTCGAGGGCTGTGCTGGTTCACCCACGCAGCCAAGGACTGGAGTGGGCTCTTGCACTGCATAAGCAGCGTCATTTGCATTGCAGCATCTTCAAACATGGTGAGCAGAGGAAGATGGATAGGGAGAGGTGATCTGCTCGTTCTGCTTCTGAGTACTAGGAATATTGTGTTTGCTCTCCCTTTCAAATGTGTGGTTTCTGATTTGGTGCATGTTGGAGGTGGTGTGTTAGATGGGAGCACTGGCTCTCTGCTGGCCTGGACTGCAAGGACAAGCAGCACCCTCCGTCTGCTGGCTCTGCTACTCCCTCAGGGACTAATGGAGGGGAAGGAGGAGAGACACAGGCCTTCAGCTGTCCCCCCAAAAGACAGGTGTTTAACATCAGAAAGCTCCTAGAAATGCTCCAAAACTAGCAAGTCACCAGTTCCTGCTGCCCACCTTTTTCCTCTTGTGGAGGTCACCCTCCTTGGATGAAGACTGGGAAAGATGCTCATGTACCAACTTCTCAGCCGTTGCTCCTATGGGTCAGGTGTTGCGTACCGCTGATTTCAACTGAAGCTGATGTGCCGTGGTGTAAACAGCCACTGCGGTCTGTCGATGGCAGAGGAGCCCTGTGGGCAGCTCGGACTGTGCCGGTGCCAGTATCTGAGATTCATAATCTGTGCAGAAATCCCAAGTATATATAAAAAAAATTTACCTTATCCAGGATAATGGGGTGGGGGGAGGAAGAGAGAGGTGTTGTGATAACCCAGATAAAGCTAGAAGACAATGTGAAACCTTTATAAATTAGGACATGAGAACAAATTTAGTACCTCTACTTAGAAAAAACCCTCACACTTCTTTTTAGAGAACAAGAGCAGCACTGATCGGAATAGTGTGAATTGTGCCAAAGTTGACAAACATGGAAAATTACTCCATCCTTTTATTTGTTCCTGAACCTGGACAGTATTTCAGTTTCTATGGAAATACTGTCTTAGGGATGAAACCTTTCTCATCACAGGAGGGTCATCCAAGGCGGGCTTGGGAGGAGAAGAGGAGAGGTGACTGATGGGGTTCCTGAGGCCAAATTCTTCCGTGAGCCACAACAAGGCTGTGGGTTGGCCCAAAGCTGGAGAGGAGCTGGCAGTCAGGTCTATGATCAGCCCAATGACAGAGCCCATCCTTGGGTGGGTGGAGGTGGGCGAGGGGCACAGGCAGCTGTTGCCACCGTTCCATCCACTGACTCTGAACATCTGGGGAGCTGCCAGGAGCGCACGCTGCTGGGCCTCTTGAGTCTGAAGTTGTAGCACTTAACTTCCTAGAACATCTTGCGTGTTTGTGTACCCGCGATAGCCATTTATAAATCATTTATAATCTTGGCATGCTCCTCAGCCTGCAGATGAAAAGAGATTTTCAATCCAAGATGGGGTTTGCCGCGATGTTGCAATAATTGTTCTTTTCTGTGCATCATTTCTATAAGGCTCTGTCAATCAAAAAGTTCAATGTCTTCATTACTCTGTAGGTGCATGTCATGCTTGAGGGGAACACTAGCAGGCTCAGTGTTAGGACTTGCCCTGAAACAGCAATAGAGGTAGCTTCACCGAGAATCAACAGAAGCTTATCTGTACTACAGGTCTTTTCTGGAACGTCGAAGTAACATCTTAAGTTCAGAAGCCCTTAATGAACACACCAGACCAAATTCTGCTTCAGAATATGCATGTGTGGCTCCTATTGAAGTAAATGGGCACTCTGCCTGCATCTGAGATAAGGATCTGACTTGTAGCAAGGCTTAAAGAGGTATATGCTGGGTTTTAATGGACTGCTGCCTACAACAGAATTTATTTTTAAGCTATTTTCAGTTATTTCTAGTGTTGCAACAGATAAACTTCCCTTGTTTTGCTGCTACATCTTCTGCATACTGGTTTAATAAGGTATAGAAATGGAAATAAAGCAATCCAACCAGATAGTTTATTGTGGTTTCTTTAAGGCAATGTCAAGATATTTTACAAGCTTGCAAAATTACATTTATTACACTCCAATCATCTGGCAGACCATAAACACTCCTGAATATTTCTGTTGGAGGAATGTCAATTTTTTTAAAAAACCTTGATAGGGAATATGAGTTTGTTTGAAGAATGAGTGAATTTACCTAACATCTTTTCATTTTCCTTTAATTTGGCCTGTTTGGCCTTTAAGAGCTGTGCCTCCGACATCTGTTTTTTCTTTGCTGACACCATTCAGGCAAGTAATCAAGGAGAAGTCTGCCATTGCTTTGCGCTGCACTACAGTGTGTGTGTTTGTGTGTCTTTGGAAATTACAAGCCTTTTCCAAGGAGGAAAATGGTGAGATGTAAGAAAGAAATGATGAAACAAGATTAACAAGGTAACAAATAAAATAAATTCCAAATGTAATAAATAAAAATGATGGAAGTTAAGAAAAGAAAAAAAACCCCAAATATAAATATTATAATAAGGAAATACGTATAAAGAAGCAATATTAAACTTAGCGGTGTGATTCCATTTCCTCTCACAAAACCTAAACACAGGACTTTTTGGAACATCATGCCTGTGTTGAAAGTGTGACATAGTAATCCTAAGGCAGAAAGTGAGTGTGAAGTCCAGCCACTAGTCCTATGATTCTGCATCCTGCTTGTAACGCTTTTACTTCAGAGGATGCCCAGTCTTTCTCCTACAGCAGAGGGTTGGTAATTCTGACCTAGGATCAATGTTTAGGGTTCCTGAGCAGCGCTGAAATATGCCTCTTATTTACTGTGCATGCAATTCATCGGCAAATGTACTGTACAAATATGAAGCATCACATGTGTGAAATAGATGGAGAGAGCTAGAGCTAATGCAGCTTTTCATATACTTACATTTGAGCAGCCTGTGACACAAGTAAATAACAAATGAGCTCTTTCCTAAAAGGGAACTCATAGTGGGAATATCAAGACTTTTTAAAGCTTTTCTTAAATTTGGAGTTTAAGACTTCAGTATAACTATAAGCAGGTTTAATGCCACTGTTAGTCTGTGAGCATGCCAAATGTGGACTAGGTATTTCTTCAAGACTTAGAATAAATTGTGGGTTTGTGTATATAAAATGTGCCAGTTCTATACAATATGTATGATATTACTATAGGATAGGCCAAAAAAAAAAAAAAAAAAGAAAAAAGAGAGAGAGATCTCAACTGAAAAAGATGCGGACGTTTATTATCTTTGGACTTTATAATTTATAAATGCTTATAAATGCATCCTGCCTATTACCTTGACTTGTTGGAAATACTGCTTCTCAGTAAGGTTGTAAATCCTGCTCTACAGTAACAAGGCAGTATATGTATAAAACCTCTGGGGTGGACCAAGACAGAGTCATTTCGGTTCTCGTCATCTGGATATGTTTGGGGAATACAAGTGGACAGTATTCCATGAAAGGCTGTGCCAATCACATATGAGTGGACTAATGAGGAGCCAGTGATGAGAAAGAAGTAGTTCCATCAACAGCAGAATTTATAAGGTCTAATTTATTTTAATTTTTTATCTTGTACAATGAACAGTCCCATCTCTCAGCTTGAACAAGCAAACCTGGAACTTTTACTTCACTGCAGCATTTGAAATATCTCCCTTCTTTTGGCTTTTCCATGAGTGTAATTGTGCTGTATCCTTTCTCACAGTGGGAGCAAAAGTTTCATTCAAGTACCTGTCCTCGGGGTGATGTCTACTTTCATGAAGGCATTTATGAACTTTACATTTTGAAAGCTTTTCTCTTTCAGATAAGATTGAAATTTTCCGGCAGCTTTAGTGGTCATGAGGAACTGGATAAACATTCTTTTCTTAATACACTGAAGTATAGGAAAAGAAGAAAAACCTGAACCACAGCAACACAAATTTTTATGAGCTGAAAACAATGTGAGGGAAAAAGGTTTCAAAAATGGCAGAAAAGGGAAAGATGCTTCATATGGTGGCCTTACAATTTAAAATTCTTTAAGGTAAACAAACATATGTGCAAAAGTGCTAAGAAATAATATCAATGAATGCCCTAAAATAACAGGTGAATGGTATACATGTTGGAGTCTGTATATCACACTGTTTTCAGGAGTCTGAGCTTGTGCACCCAAGTGAAAAGCACCTAAAATCATGTACTATTTTGGTAAATTTACTGGGCAGCATCCATAATATTTTTTGTGGTGAAAAGGTGGTGTCTCAAACACACTGTTCTTTTGAGAGCACCCCGTGCCTATTTTGTGATCAGATGGAAAGAAACTGGTGAGCCATTATTGCAGAAGCTATGGGAGATGGTAGGTCTGTATTTTTCACTCCAAGGAAGAGAGATTTGTTTGCAAGCTTTTATGGACTTAATATTGACAGACATAAACACGCTCAAGTTCTCAGGAAGGTAATTGTAGCAAGTGAAAATCTGTTTCAAAATATTTATAGCATAATTTAAATACACTGAAAAGCAGGTAGGAGAAACACAGTGCAAATAAAGGACCCAAGCGGAACAGGTTTCCTCATAAAAATATAATAGAGATGATTTAGAAATTGATTGTCATTAATAAAATTCAGGGAAACAGCTATACAATGAACCTAACACGCAACCAAAGCTTAAAAGGTGCCCAGGCTATTTAACAGATTAGAAAATGTGAGCAAAGAAAGATCTTTGCAAGGTGTTAACGTGTTCCAGTAAAAGACATGGGAAGGAAGAAAGGACAAACATTGGGAAAAAAATTCCTCATAATCCAAACTCGCAGACTTGTCCGTGGCTCTGATGGAATTTTGAGAGTGATATGGGGTTTCAGTTATGGGAAATTTTGTCACACTGATTTTTCTGTTAATGTTTCAGATACAACCAGCACAAGTTCTTGCAAGGATCCTGAGTCCCAAGCCAAGTACTGTTCCCTGCTTGATGGCTTAATATTCCCAGACCTGGGACTTCTGGCAGGAGAACATATGAGTGAAGTGGGGATGAGGATATTTGTTATTCATCCATGAAGAAAGTATTTCCATCAGGACTTCACAAATTGAAAGCAAAATTGAAAGAAAAGGAGGTATTAGGGAGATAGAAAGGGTAGATGAACTAATCAAGAGGATTTTAAGAATGATTATGTTGAATATAGCAATTTTTTTTTTCAGTTCTTGAAGGTCTGTGATACCTGAAAAGACTGGGAAAAAATGCATATTTTTCTGTCTTTGTCAAAAGCACTCCCTAAAGGTGGGATTCAGCCTGGCCTGTGCACTCCTGATCTTAGCTGGATAAATGGCAGCTCTAGGGAGTACCACCCAGGAGCCACCCGAGTTGCTGCCCACCACCTTCTGCTGATGTCTCCTACTTCCAAGCTTCGCAAACTTTCTCTCCAGGTTACCCTTGCCTCTGCTCTGCCCACCGGAGCCTCACCCAGGCAGACCCTGGAAGTTTCAGCAACTGTATAAAATAGCTGCGTGGGGAGGCAGGGTTGATGCTTGAATATAGTGTCAGGGAATTATCAAAGAAGGGTGGTTTTGGCTCCAAAAATATATTCCGGCCCTAACTTCCTCAGTTTGGAGGTTAAAAGCAGCAGTGCAAAATGCAAGTGTTCACCCAGGCTTTTTAAAAGATCTGGAGTGGGGAGCAAGGCTATTTTCCTATCTACTGTGTTTTTTCCTGCTGCCTCATTCTGGTTAATTAGGTAACTCTTGTTTCTTTGAAAACACTTTGATTTGCCGTATGAACACTGGATGTATAATAAAATCAGGCTGTTTCAGAGTGTGTCTGGAGATGGTGATAAACAGTCTGTTCTCTGCTCTGCGGTTCGTTACATCTATGGATCATGGTGAGTTCCCAACCACTGCTGGAGGCTAGCTGAACGCAGTGGTGTTACGGAGGTGTTGATTATTCATTTTTTTCTTGGGACATTCACAAAGTTTATTAAGCTGAAAGCATTGTGCTACGTGCAATCAATAAGCAGAGAAATACAGTCATGTGCCAGAAAGGACCATTCTTTCTCCTTGCACCAGCTTCAGATGCCCTCCCAGTATGGACAGCCTGAAGTGGGAAAGCGAAGAGAGTGAATCTGTGATCAGAAGTTTTGCTGTGCTCGGGACATCAAAGAAAGCAACAGTTGCTGATACATTTGTAAAAAAAAAAAGAGATGGAAACCAGTGCCTGGAAGTTCACTTATGCTGAATTGTAACCCTGTGTAAGTGGTGGGAGGAGGGAGGGCGTGATGGAGGTAAAGGATGATGAGATTGTTTTGGACCACATCTGTATTTGGACAGTGCGATGCGTACTAGGACCTGCCCTCAGTACTAAATAACTTAGGGATGCCATGCCAGCGAAACCAGAAATAATAGCTGGTAATGGAGCTAAAAGTGTCAAAAAGATATGGACAAGGCATTTTGATGGCGTATGTCTGTTCAACTCTGATTCCAATTTTTCCAGTCCTAGATTTAACCCTTTGGACATCAGACTTTGGTAGAACACAGGGGTTGTTCCTTACCCTCATACTTTCAGATAAAATATTATGTGAACTTATTTAGGAAAAAAAAAAAGAAAAGACAAACAGCAAGGCATTATACAAGGAATAGCATTAAAGTTGCTGCCCTGTGGTCAGGGTCCATCAATGCCCAGAGCTGTGGGGCTGGCAAGGGCTGGGCCATATGCTTTTCACCAGGCTGCAAGGACCATCGTTAGGGAGCGGGGAGAAGAGTCTGCCCGGGTAGAATAAGTGTAATGCCTCTTTGGCGAGCCTGTAAAAGTAGCCTAAGCCTATGAGGATTCACTTTGGTAATATGTAGCCAAATCTCAGGGAAGATTGTTGGGTAATGCATGTCTAACACTGTCAGGGCCCTTTAAAAATCCCAGCCTTTGTGTCTAAGTTAACAAATAATTCATCCACATTTTGCTATTTAGAAGAAAAGTGCAGAGTGGACTTGGTTATTTGATACTAATTATTTAGCAGGTAAAAAAGTGTATTCAAGTCCCTAATCTCCTTTCTGAGCAGGCAGGCATGCTCATGTTCAAATAATTGCATAACTTGCCCATCTCCAGTTGACAAACCCTTCTAACTCTGTTTTCAGATCTAATGCAACCCCACCCCCGGACAAGCTGTGTGCATAGCTGGCCCGTAGTCGATCTTGCTGTTAACCTTACCCTCTTTTCTCTGCTCATCCTGCAGTTTGTTGCCTGCTTTCCATATATGTTTAAAATACCAGCTGTTGAGGAAAGGGCTGCTCCAGCATTTGTACAGTGCCTGGCACTTTGGCCAGATTGGTGTTCAGGGCTTTTGGGAAAACAAATGAATGAAAAAATTCAGGACTAAGTTTTGTACTGACTAGAGATGTAAGAGAATTTCACTGCCAAATCTCTCTGCCTCTGCCGCTTTCTCTCTCTCCATACATCTATATACATACATGTCTGTATGCATCTGTTTGTGTTGGTGTGTGTATGTATCTGACCTCGTACTGTGGAAGGTGATGGAGCAAACCATCCTGAGTGAGATCACAAGGCATGTGCAGGACAATCAGGGGATCAGGACTAGCCAGCATGGGTTCATGAAAGGCAGGTCCTGCTTAACCAACCTGATCTCCTTCTACGACCAGGTGACCTGCCTGGTGGATGAGGGAAAGGCTGTAGATGTGATCTACCTGGACTTTAGCAAGGCCTTTGACACTGTCTCCCACAGCATTCTCCTGGAGAAACTGGCAGCTCATGACCTGGACAGGAATACCCATCGCTGGGTGAAAAACCATCTGGCTGGCTGGCCAAGCCCAGAGAGTGG
>NW_009599221.1:0-4417 GCF_000690535.1 Cariama cristata | reverse complement strand
TAAGCAGATACAAAATCTTTAAATTTTTTCTGCCACAGACATGCTGCAAAACTAAGACTTCAAGCTTTCTTAAAAATCCTGGTTGCATTTAAACTGTAAAGTTAGTGGTATATTATTATTATTGTAATTAATTATTATTGTAATAATTTAATTGGTTTTTGTGTGCTTTTCAGAGGTATCACATGGCAATGGGCATTTCCATTTTGGTAGGGTGATGCCTCAAAGGGCTATTCAGTGGCTCCTTCATCTAGAATTACAAAGTGTAATGACATTGAGAGAGTTGAGTCTTTACCAACTACAGATTATCTTGTTCTGTGGGAGAAGAACCCCATCAGACCTTATATGAATCTGTCTCCCTCCTCTTCCCTCAAACATATTTGTACTGCAGCATCCCACGTGGGACTGGCCTGTCAGCTGCTCAGTGTTCCTAGAGTCCAGAAAACAATGCCCTTGTAGGTCATATTTGGTCTTCAGGCCTCCTGGCCCGCCAGGTCTGTGTTAGGAAGCCAGCACTATTGAATGTAATGTAGTTTGGTTTTTGGTTTGGTTTTGTTTTGTTTTTCATTTGAGTTCAGAGTGTAAGTCCTGCTTTGTCATTTGACCTAATAAAAAGTACTGACTTTTTTTCCCTCCTGGTGGCTCTTAATGTTTTACTAAGCTTTATTGTAACCTGTTGTATAGCAAAAATAATGATTAATTTTTTTGAAGTATACCCATAAGCACTAAAAGCATAGGACATTCACTAGTTTGTACCTAGATCTCTCAAACAGAACAGCGCATTTGAAGTAAGACCTTGTCTAGCAAGTTCTGAGGCAGATGGAATTTGATGGCCAGATTGTTAACCAGTTATAAAATGTTATCTTTATGCAAAAGAGAAAAGCTCTCTTGCACTCTCTTCTGATGATATGTAGTTTGAACTTTTAAATTAAAGCTTTAGTGTAGGATTTTTGAAGGTAGTTTGTCTAGTTTCAGTTCTTATTTTTTGGGTAAGCCAGTGCAACACGTGTTTATCTTTCACATGAAGCCGAGTGACTAGCAAAAGTGAAAACATAAAACTTAACAGTAGAGAAGCTCTTAACTCTTTGACTGCCATATCTGACTATATACATTAGCTTTAACATCTGCATTTGGGTGTGAAACCATACTGCTGCAAAAAGTGGTGCTGCCACATGGGTGCTGTTACTTGGGCGGGATAGCGCCAAAGATGTTAATAACATTTCCATTGTGCCTACACACTTCAGATATCGCCAGAAGCTGATTTGATAATGTAGGTTTTGTTGCACAGTAGCAAATCTCTGTTTCTTTTCTTGATGAATTTCTTGCTTGGAAAGAGACTGTACAGTGATTGGAGACAGAAGTGTCTCATTTTATGCTATTTTCAAATGTTGATGGTATTATTAAAGAAATGCTTATTCTGACTAGGTCATTTTTAAGAGATCAGATTTTACTTGTAACTTAACATGTGCAAGGAAACAAACTAATGAATAGGAAAAATATTTGTAATTATCAACAAAATAATGTGTATATGTAAGACCAACTTGGGGAGTGAAAGGTGGGAATATTTAAACTTTTAATCAACAGTTGTTTTTTTTTTTTTCCAGATATGCTTATTTTAAATATAGCTGAGAGGTTACATTTCAATTCCTGGTTCATAGTATTAACATTTCAAATTTTGTATTTAAAACCCAAACCACTAAGCATTAAATTAAAACAATTGTTGTCCCTGACATTGCAGTGATGAGCTGTACTGTGCCAATCTCCAGCAGGGTTGGTAATAACTAGCTTTGATTTTGTTTCATGAATTTTTGTGTTACAACTTGGTTTGTTGGTAATGTAAGGCTAGGAATAGCTGATTATGTTGGCATGAGAATGAACATTCTCCTTTTAGATCAAAATAACTTGAATAACTTTTGATATTGGATTTCATTTCTAATGTGAAAAATGCCACCTTTTACAGAGTCTAATAACTAGGGCTTGCAAACTGGGGCATGTTTGACTTTCAGGCATCATGGGGTACAATATTTTGAAGAAAAATGCACCAAAAAGAGAAGCCAGATCTGTCTGCCCCAATTTTACCATTTTATTTTGCTTTTGGCTTAAAAGGGATTTGGGTTTTGACTGTTAATGTAACAAGCTGTTTACCTTGGCAGAGCTGGACCTAAGACCAGCCTTTGTTGGTTAGCAAGTAAAATTAGTTTGAGCTCACTGTCCGTGGAGTGTTTTCTCATACCACGAATCATTGAGTAAACTGGGATACTGTTTTAGTCCAGTTCCTGAGGAGAAATCTAGCACAGCAGAGGAGGTATGTTGTACTTGCAGATGTGGAGCAAAACTCAGATCTGCTTTTTTTTTTTTGGGGGGGGGGGGGGGGTGTCATATCTGGATCAGTGTTGTCTCCAATATCAGTCCAGCTTCCATGAAGACAAAATTTCACAGAAAAGAAACAAAAAAGGTCAAGTTTGACTGGCAGGATGAATTTTTCAAAACACAGTTTGAGAAGGTGGCATGGTTTAGCATGCTTTCGAAAATAAGGTTGATTTAAAAACTGCAGCTGTTTTGGACCTGTAAATTGTAAAGTACTTTTGGGCTCTCATATGCTCTGCAAGCTTCAGTAGTGTGATAAATGAAAATTTTGAGTGATTCTAGAAGTACCCTCCTGTCAGTTTGTCACAATCTGCACATTTGTTAGGTGTGCTCTTATTCCTCTTTCCAAACTGTGCTCTTGGTTTCCTTTGAAGAGTTTATGAACATCTTGATTATGTGGTCCAGTTTTGGTGACTCGTATGTCTCTGACAGCTTACACACACTTATGTTACGGTAATCAAATTCTCTGAGAGGAGACAGCTTTTAAAAATATTTGTATGTTTTTTTAATAAGTGAAAACTTTTCTAGACAGAGAAGAGCTGGCAGGGTGAAGAGATTTGTTTGTTTGTTTAGTCAAACTGCTAGTAAACCAAAAGTGCTTGAGCAGCTGCAGCTGTCTGTATACCAATTAGTGCAAGGCAGACAAACTCCAGGGAAATAAGATAACTCCAGTGCCTCCAGTCTACCCAACTGCAAGCACAGCAACAAGTACTAGAACTTTTTTAAAACATGGGACTTAGAGTATGAGAGTTGTTTGCTGCCTTTCAGTATGTCTTGCTGCAATCTGAATGTTGAGACATGGGACTTAGAGTATGAGAGTTGTTTGCCGCCTTTCAGTATGTCTGGCTGCAGTCTGAATGTTGAGGAGTGTTTGAAGGATCAGTAGTTGGAGCCAGCCTGAATCACTGCTCTATTACTATTTCCCCCTTACAGCTCCCTAACCACTGCCTGGTTGCTGAGAGAGAACTCAGAGCAGTATGTAATTGCATCCACAGCAAAACGAGAACAGGTTTTAAAAGCTTCCTAAGTAGGGAGGAGAAATGACTTGGTACATACGAAAAGCAACGTATAAGCTTTGAGTCCTGAGAGCAAGTGCATTCTCGTAGGCTGCTTAAAAATGAGGGATAAAGGGCCTTGCTCTCAAAAGATTTTTCCTGGTGCTCAAACAAATTGGAAATACCCTGCTAAACAGTCTGAATTTCACCTTTTTTGAGCCCGAGTGCTGTTGTGTTCTGTGGAGATACGAATTTTCATTGGTGCGAGACTTAAATTAGTTTATGTACCTTGGTGCCGCTGCCTGAATCCAGTAGTCTTTGGAGAGCTATCATGTAAATACAACTTCTGAACCAGTTTTACTGTTTGTTCTGGGGTAAAGTATGCGTATATAGATAATATCAATGCTATTTTTAGGGACTTTAGTTCATATTTTAGAAATATGTCTACTTTTTTTTGGTATTTAACTGTAATGGTTAGTTCAAGTTCAACAGATTCTCTAGTTTGTGTAGCAGTTGGCACAGAAGGGGTCCAGAGACTCTGCCAAAATCGGCGTGTGGAATGGCTCGGTAGCTGTGGTGGTATGCTGCAGGGCAACTAGGTGAGTTTAAAACTTGGTTGAATGGTTGAGCTCAAAGGGTTGTGCTTGCTAGATCTTCTCCAAGTCCCTGAGGCTTCAAGAACTCAAACCTCCAGCTTTCCTGAATGAAGGGCAGACAGACTGTGCCTCTTGGGCTGGGATTGGAGACTCCTAGAATGACAGGAAGTTTGTAACTTGTGACACCAGGAGAAAGGCTCCTGCTCCACTTCAAGACCTGCAATTACAGAACAGATTCAGTGCTCTTGTAGGTGATGAGGGTCTGGGTGCTCTATGTAGTGAAGCACCCAAGCTGACTAAATCTGAGCCATGCAGGAGCACCAGGAGAAAGTGGCAAGTGGTAATAGTAGGGAATTTCCCTGTTGTGGGGGGTGGAGACTCCCATCTGCTGCCCTGACCTGTCATCTAGGGAGGCTTGTTGCTTGCCAGGGGCTTGGGTCTGGAACATTGTGGAAAGACTGT
>NW_009599220.1:35069-52496 GCF_000690535.1 Cariama cristata | reverse complement strand
CCCGCCCCCGCGCCCGCACCGCTGCCCTGCGGCGCCCCCTGCCGGGCTCTTGGCGCCTCCCGAGGGGGAAGCCAAAGCCCCGTTTAGAAAGCAAAGCCCGGTTTAGAAAGCAAAGCCCGGCTTAGGGAGCGCCCAGCACCACTCCCGCGAAACCTCTCGCGCAGCATCCTTATCCTCGCCTCCCCCGGTGTGGGGCCGTTCCGGTTGAGGCTCAGCCCGCTTTTCCATCGCAGCGCCCTGGGAACTCTCTTCCCCAGGAGGTATTTATTCGGTTTGTGATCCATCTGCTGTTGTTACTGTACTGTGGTTGGGCTTAAGTTAACATAAAGTGTCAGATGCCATTTTAGAACGCCGCTTTTAAGTTGAGGAAGGCGCTGAAATGCCTCCAGTTTTGAGCTTATGTCACAAGTCGTAAAATCTCTGCACAAGAGAAAACCTTCCCACCTCCCGGGCTTAACCCACGGCAGAAGCATCTGTGCCCAGCACGTCCCTCTGCCCGATGCTCCCCTGCCTTATTTTGCACCATATATGGGCTGGATCCAGAGAAGTGCCTTCATTCACTGCGCTGGGACTGGCTCTGCTCAGCAACCAGGCAGTGAAGCATCACTGTTCTGTCTCCCAAATTAGACAAAAAGACAGGAGTGACTCATTTGAACCTTTTCCATCTCCCCAGGCATTCTTTCTCTCTCTCAGACACACACACATTTAAATTGCACCCAGCGCTGCAGCGCTGGGAGTTTTGCAGAGGTTTGCTGCTTCGCGTAAGGCAGCACAATTCCCACATCTGCATTCACTCCGCTCCCAACCAAAGCTCACACAGGGAAAGGACTGGAATTTGGCACAAGCCCTGCAAAGCTGGGATCAGGGCACAGATGTACGGCACCAAACTGCTTTGGGCACTGCACCCCCTTCTCTGCCCTGTCCTACCCTTCCCAAAGCCTTCACCTCAGCGCCACATCTCCCTGCTGTCAGAAAGACCAAATTTTGGCTGCTGCTTTACTCTCTGCTGAGTAAGTTTCCTTCTAATCTCAATAAAGCCTCCAGGATTTGAGCCCAACCAACACAGATAAATCATTGGCTTTGGCCTAAAAGTCAGCCAATTCAGCCTTGGCGGATTTGCTGCGTCAGAGGTCACCGAGAAGCTGAGATTTACTCAAGGCACTTGCTTTTTCTTGGCTTTGTGGTCGAAATCAAGTCCCTCGGTGACACTCTAACACCTGCTGTTCTTTTATGAGGGAAACCACTACGCTTGTGGGAAGAGGTAAGTTCCTGCGGTTTACGAGGCTTTTTCTACCTCTGACGCCACCGTTGTCCTAAAAACCCCAAGCAAAGAGCGCGCCGACAGCCAGGGCACCGCGCAGAGAGCAGCGCTGCTGCGCCGGCCGGAGCAGGGCGGCCGCTTTAAACGAGCTTTCTGGGCTTCGCTGTGGATGCCCGGCCAAATGACAAGCCAGTAATTGCTTGTCTTTTCTTACTGACAATTTGACTAATTTTTTTTGCTGCCGCTGTATTTATAAACTTTTATGATTTCATTGTTGAAAACACAGTAGATACTGAACCTCTGCTTTTATCTCTCTTGAAAAAAAACGCCATAAACCTCTCTCTGGCTGGTTGGGTAGCTTCCCAGGCTGGGGGATCTACTTCTCCATCAAAGTTGTATATGGTGATAGCTGCTAAACAGCCTGTGGTTAATTCTTGGGCCTGGGCCTGCAACTGGGCAAGGAATTTGTGGTCTAGGACAGGGAATGCCTGAAATGGGCAAAGTTTGGGCAAGCCATTTCTGAAACAGATCTTGAAGTTTTGTGAACTGGGTTCCAACACTCGGTAGGCTTTGAGAACCCCCTGACCAACGCAGTTATGTGGAGATCTGAAATGCAAATGAGTCGTCGGAGTCCTTCTCCCTGAAGACTTTAACGCATTAACTTCCACCTGCGGAAAAAGGGAAAGAAACCTGATGCGCTCTACCAATGATGGGCAAATGAAAAACACCCAGAGGCTTTTGCTGCCGCAGTTATTTCTCTTTCTTTGTGGGAACAAGTGTGGTAGAGCCACAACTTTGTGCTGTCACTGACATTGAAGACGGCTGCAGGAGAGCCTGGCGGAAGAGAAAGTGAAGCAGCAGACCTTTGGCACAACCGAGACAAGCAATGGCTTGGAGCATCCCTCTTCCCAAGGTAAATCCCGGGTGCCAGGGGCTACATCCTGCCCCTAGGAAGTCAGCCGTAACACACCGGCAATAGTAGCAAAGATCCAGGGATGGAGAGGGCAGGGGGAATTTGCAATCTTCATTGCCGCTTCAGTGATAGCAGGGGCAAATTGAGTCTTTCTGGTCTCTTCAGCTCCAGTGAAGGTCTTGTGCTTTTGAGAGGCTTGTCATCAGCGTCCTACAAACTACCAAGTGTCACCCTGGTAACTCTTAATCCTGCTTCAGCACAGATTGTTCTGCGTGCTCTCTCATCTGCGGAGTTTAAAGGATGAAGCTGTCACTGGGGAAATGTTCTGATTCTGACATTCTCGAGATAGATTGACACAAAGAAAACATAGTTTATTAAAATGGTGCAAGATGTTGTGATTCCTATTTATACGGGAGTTTCAAAACACATTTGTTTACAGACAGCTCCTGTAATTAGATCAATGTAGGAATATTCCCCCATGGTGGATGGGGAAGGAGTGTGAAGTGCAGTATTCCCCACCTTCACCTTTTGGCTTTCACGGCTACCCTGCATTTATAACAGAGATAATAAAGCAAACACCAGCCGTTTACTATTTTAATGAGTGTCAGATACTTCCCCAATACTGAGGAAAGCTGGCCTTCAGCTCTCTGCATCCCCTTTGCTGGGCTCTACAAAGCTTGGAAACCTCAGAAACTGTCCAAAATGTCACCGGGGAAGGGAATGTTTCTCCATGGGCTGGAACCGAGGATCCTCTCTCTGCTTCCAGACCAGGGGGATGGTTTGCTGCTCCCGCAGTCCCTGGCACTGTCTCCAGCGTCCTCGCTGACTTCAGCGGGAGTTTCACCGTTTATGGATTTCTTCCGCAAGCGGTACCTGGGAAGGCCAATTTCCTATGTGCCACCCTGTCATATTTGCATCCCGTTGGATAAATCTTTGCAGATTTATAACCCGAAAATCTATCTGCAGAGGCATTTGTGCTGTCCATACAGGCCACAACCTGGAGAGTAAGCCCCTTCTTCGGTGACCTTTGGATGTCAGAAGCAGGAGCAGTAGCCCGCTTTTCTTTTCAAAAGGCCTTTGAAAACAGGAGCCTTATTTGACTTGGTACAGAAGTGCCTTTTTCAGAAACTCCCTCAGAAATATGTATTTCAAAGAATGCAAAGGTTCTGATTGAGGTATTTTTGTCGCTTCCATCGAGGTGAGGTTTCTTCTTTTCTGTGAGGGGTTTAATCGCTTCTGTCTGCAGGTTTCTGAAGAGCGCTTGCAGAAGTGGTGTGCACCTCTAGATGGTGTGTTTGACTCAGAAGAACTTTGTGCCTGGGCCTTTACATAACTTTCCCTCATTTCTCTGAGGTTGCAAACACTCTCCAACCAAACCACACAGCTTTTAGTATTTCCTCGTTTCCTTAACATGAGAATCCAGCTGCAGTATAACGCAAAAATGATAAAAATATATTACTTAGATGCTTCAAAAGGGCGTATTATACGGCACATTTGGTTGGACATGTGAGGTAACTACTACGTAACGTACCTACTATGTAAGTGATCGCATTGCGTGTCTTCTGGGTTCAGTCCTGCGCTAACGAAATTAAAACAGGGTCTAATTTTTTGTAATACAATGCCTCTGCTTGGTACTTGAATGTAAAGAAAGAGGGAATCATAGAATCATTATGGTTGGAAGAGACCTCAAAGATCATCAAGTCCAACCGTACACCTGATGCCACCCTGTCCACTAAACCATGTCTTGAAGTGCCACATCTAAACGTTTTTTGAACACCTCCAGGGACGATGACTCCACCACCTCCCTAGGGAGCCTGTTCCAATGCCTAACGACTCTTACAGTGAAGAAGTTCTTTCTAATGTCCAGCCTGAACCTCCCCTGACACAACTTGAGACCATTTCCTCTCGTCCTATCGCTAATTACCGGGGAGAAGAGCCCAATCCCCACCTCACTACACCCTCCTTTCAGGTAGTTGTAGAGGGCGATCAGGTCTCCCCTCAGCCTCCTCTTCTCCAGACTAAACAACCCCAGCTCCCTCAGCCGCTCCTCCTAAGGGTTTTTCTCCAGGCCCTTCACCAGCTTTGTTGCCCTTCTCTGAACACGCTCCAGCAGCTCAATGTCCTTCTTGTAGTGAGGGGCCCAAAGGAACAAGGATGGGTAATACCACAAGGCTAAAATGGCGGTGGTGTTCCAATAACTAACTCTGTCCACAGTATTTATACTTCTTTTCTCTGGACAGCATAGGATGGAGCTCTGAAGATCTGGAGGAAAAAAAAAAAAAAGTGTTTTAGCAAGTGTGCAACATTCCCACAAACTTCTGAGGCTCTCCGAGAGCTGTAGGCTGCTTGGGCAGATGATTCGTGACTGTTTAAAGATGGTTTCTGTGGGGCATGCTACCCAAAAAGTTAAAGAACTCTTTCCAAAGATTAATTAATTAAGATTTAAAACCTTTCTGTGAGGCAGATTAAGTGATCCTGACATGGTCTTCATGTCCCAGGCCTCTTTCAGGACATCACAGCTGCTCTAAATATATAGCACAACGGTTCAGGACAGACAATAAAGAAGATGACTATCACATCTATGTCATGGAGGACGACCACAGCTCCCTGCAGTCTGAATTTGCATCTTAGCAGGCACAACTCTTACCGTGATGGTGGGAGGACGGCAGGTAGAGATTTGCCTTGCTGTGGGATGTGCAATAACCAGGGAGTAACACATTGCATGTGTGTAGGGCTGTGCCGGGCTGTACTACAGACCTTGGGGAATTGCTCTCTGGAAATGTCTTGGAAGAATCAAAATCTGATCTATCATCGGACTTGCGATTTTATTTTTTTACCTGTTTTTTGATGGTCTGGAGGAAAAGTGTGCAGAAGTACATCTGAGAACAATAAGCGTCACAGCTTATATTGTTCTCTTTTAATTCTCTAATATTTAATTCTCTAATACCCTTCAATAGCCAGGAGTGTAAGTAAGTGATATACCCTGGTTAACCAAACAGCCAAGCTACAGTTTGTGACTTACTTGAAATAGAGAGTGGTTTCCTTCTGAATGTCGGCATTTCCCTGCTTGAAGGAACAACACGAGATAATTTAACCCCCAGTTTCAGTCACTTTAGAAAAGCAACAAGGAGGACATAGATAATTAATACCACTGGTTTGACGCTAGGGATAAGGGCCATTTGGTTTTGCTGGTTTTTGTTTCAGGGTTTTTTTGTTCGATTTTTTTTTAAAGAAATTGAAAGCCTATGTAGTTATCTTCACTGATCTTGGGCATAGGAACGGTACAGTTAAATTAACTAGGAGCAGAAAAGACACCAACCTGCTCGCACCGTCCGACTGAAACACACAGAAAGTAATCAAATAGAATAAATGATAAAAAAGAAATTAGATCAAAAAATCTGCTGGGCTTTCATAAGCTAAAATGTTCTTCATAACACGGGTAAGGAAATTGCGTGTGCTGACTTCAATGGGTCCAAGATTTTCTCCATGATTTCTAACCTGAAATTGCTGCTTTTAGAAGTTCAAAAAAAGGCCTTGTATGGAATCAACTTTTCTAGTGCGTTATGAGTAATATCTACTGCTTTTCTTTTACGTCTCATCTCAGCGATAGAACTTTCTTGTAAATAAGGGTTATTTCCACTAAAAGGCTATTATGAAGTTATCTTTGATGCTGAGGCTACAGCCTCAGTTCCCAAGCGTAAAAGAACACTTTAGGATATTAACAGCTTTGTTACATCTGCTTAAATACCCCGTTTTCTCCAGGAGCAGCCTGGGGAGGAGTGAGGGCACAACCTGGGCTGCTTCGCTGCAGCGTGCGACATTTCACGCTCGGCTGGCGGGTCCCTGACTAAAGGCCACCACACAGGAATTAGGCTTTCATGTGGTTATCACAGGGTGTTGCCAGAGGGTTTCATTTAGCTTTTTACTAGGAGATTTTTCCCCTCGATTGCTGAGAGGCCCATAAATGCCATCAGAAGTACCTCTGCTGCCGAGCCCCTCTCTGGTTTTCCCCGATGTGACGGGGGCTGAGCAGCCACCTGGTTATTGCTGGGTCCTCATTTAATGCGGTGTTCTCCTTCACTGGTTTCAGATGCTGGAGGTGGGTGTTGAGATTCATTCGTACATCATTTGGGTTTTTTTTTCTTTTTTCCGATTTATAGCCCCCGGTTTTAGCGTGGATGACAGACATTCCTTGCCGCAACACAGGAGCCATCAGGAAAAGACAGCACTCAGAGCCTTCTTGGAGGACACCTCTGTCCCTCTCCCACTTCTTCTTGGCCTCTTGGTCTTCTTCAACCTCTCACTCCCTTCCAGCCTCCCCGACTTTTGGGGCCCTCATTTACCCTCTTTGGGACCCTCCTGGCCTCCAACTCTTTTGCAGCCCCCACTGCCTTCAAGCCTCTATTTTTTAGCCTCCCACCCCCTTTTGGCCTCCCAGCCTCCATTTTGGGCCTCCCACCCCACTATTCAGCCTCCCACCCATGACCAGCCTCCAACCCCTTCTAAACTCCCACCCCCTTTTTGGCCTGCCACCCCCTTTTTCAGCTGCCCACGCCTCTCCGAGCCTCCCATCCCTTTTCAGCCTCCCACCCCTTTTTGAACCTCCCATCCTTTTTGGTCTCCCTCCCCCTCCGAGCCTGCAATCCTGTTCTCAGATGGCCACCCTTTTTTTCTGCCTGCAAGCCTGTTTTTGGCCTGGCACCCCTATTTCAGTCCTTTTTCATCCTCTCACCCCTTTTTAGCCTTCTACACTTTTTTGGCCTCTAACCCCCTCCTGGCCTCCCACCCATTTTGGCTGCCCCTGTTTGGGGTTTCGTGAAGGGCAGCATCGCAGCTGGGCTATTTTAGATTCTGGAAAACACACCTGAGAGGCTGTTGATCACATTTTTTAACAGCAGGTTGTTTGCAAGGAAACTGCTGAGAGCGTTTGCACTTGGAATTTAATCAGGCCCAAAATATTCAAAGAAGCCTCAGCAACAGCGCTCTTCTTCTTCTTCTTCTCCTCGTCTGTCAGCCGGGCGCCTGTGCGGGCGAACGGGGGGAGAAGTGGTAGATCTGCTCGCACAGACACATCACCTCTGACATTAGCCTTATCGTCTTGCTTTCCTGTGTCCCCACAATCTTTTGGCCCGGGATTCACATCAGCTGTAATTGTTACTCAAGATTATAAGCTCTTGGAGAGGGTGGTACCTCCCATATTGGGGATCCTATCTCACCTGGAGCGGTGGCACAGGGCAAGGAGAGCCCGGTAAGGGCAGCTTGCAGGGCAGACTGGTCTCTTGTCTCCTTTTAGCCTTGGTAGCTTGGGTTAAACCTTCAAAATGGATGTTTTCAGCCCACGTGTTGATGCAACATCTCCCCCAAATTCTCCGCACTCCGTTCAGCCCTTTGTATCATTCTGGCTGGGAATGCATTGGCTGTTTTCATAGAGAAGACATGTTTTAAGTTTCTTCGTGCAGAAAGAAATGCATTTTCCAAGTCATGTAATTATTGTTGGTTTTCCAAAAAGCAGTGGTGGGACAGACTGTCTCAGATATACCCCAGTTTTATCTCAGATATACACCAGTTTTATCTCAGATATACTCCAGTTTTATCTCAGACTTGTTTAAAGTTGAAGCAATCAGATTTGCAGGACAAATCTTAATGTCCCTTCTCCCATGCCCTCACCTATTTTGACAGTCAGCTAAGGGAGGTGAGTTCAATTTGTCATTCCAGCAATACTGACTGTTAGCCTCGGATCCTCATTTAGGACAATATTTAATCACAAGCTTAAACAGCCTTGAAAGGAGTAGTTTTTATAAATGATAATCTGAGCCATTTGTCCCGCTCAGGGCCTTGACAGTTAACAACAGGAACATCTGCAAGAGAGTTATTGTGGCAATCAATTCCAAAATACAAATAACTCAATAATTTATAATAGACCCTCACCATTAAATTGCACTGCACTATTTTTATTGATCTCAGTGCTTATTATGTGTGTTACACTCATATCTAACAATCTGTCTGGCCTTTTCATTTACTTACTGGTGCTCATCAGATTTAGTTCTGGTTTGGTACCGGAAAGCCTCTGCAGCAGGCTGAATCTACCAGTTTAATTATGATTCCAATTCACTGGATGAAACAAATCTGAATTAGGAACTAACATTTAGTCACATCACAGTGATGAATTCTTGTCAGAGGAATTAATACATGGAATTATTTTGTCTTTTCAGGTTTCAGAGTCCCAGTCCAAATTTTAGTTTTTGCCCTGGAACCATTTTCTCCCCTATTAAGTCTGTCACAGAAAGAAAAGTCACCTGGCCCTTACCTCACCTTTGTCGGGGCCTCTGAAGCAACACTGGAGCACAGTTACGTTCAGAACCAACATGATGACCACTCGGTTTCCTCTCTGGGATCTTTTATAACACCGGAGCTCTCAACGTACCTCGTCCCCGGAGACCAGGCTCAGCTTCGCAGGTGGAGGCTGCAGCGTTGTGGTCGACGGGTGCAGAACTGGAAACCCAGAAACCGAGCCCTGCTCCCAGCGGACGTGAGGCCAAGCAGAGCAGTTGGCTCTGGACAGACAGCTGGAAAGGGAAGAGGCATGAAGATATTGTGATTTTTGGGTGTAGACGCAGTCGCTCCTACAGCCTGAGGGCATCTGCATCCTTAGTCATGCAGCAAAGGTGGCTTGTGTAGGCAATTTGGTTCCTGTATTTCCCTGTGTTAGGGTTCCTGTCAGGTTTTCCTCGCTAGACAACGTGTAAACGAGACAGATGTGGGGTGAAAGTCCTTGAAGGAGCGTGTGAGGTGGTGCCAGAGGTTTCGCAGGTGACGCTGGTTATTTCTGAGGGAGCGCAGAGGTGGTGTGGGGAAGGGCATTGTGTTGTGCTGTCTTGGATGAGTTGAGAAAACAAGGTCATTGGGGATGCCGGTGGCTTGGTGCTACAGCAGAGCTGCGCGTTGGGCAGCACAAGGAAGGTTTTAGAGCTAAGGTGCATGCACAGCTCCTCAGCCTCACCTGACTTTCTTGTTCTTGCAAATTAAGAACCTTCATGCAAACCATCATTTCTCAGAGGCGTCGGATCAGGTGCTTGCTCAGGAGGATTCAGCGATTCGGTTTTTAGACATCTTTGACCAGAGAGTGACACAAATACGTTCCTCAGAAGGGAGGGCTGTTCCCAGCCAGACTTCCTCGTGCCCTCCCCGGTTTCCATCTCCCACCAGGCAAGCGCTGCGCTCCCGCTCCCTTGGCATTTCGGAGCGGTGGGCCGATCCCCGCTGCTGTTAGCGGAGAGGGCTGCGCTTCAGTCCCCATGGAAACAATTTGGAGAGTTTTTGAGCTTGTGTAGCATCGCTGTGCTGTGTTTTGCCTTCCTTTTCACTTCCATCAAGAGGGCTGCAAAGCTTTAATGCATTAATGTTTGAAAAGCACTTTGAGGTCCTCGAAGAAGGTGCTACAGAGGAGCAAAGTGTTATTACCTCAGATTAACTGTTTCTGTTTTGCTCTGGAGTCACAGCTGTGAGTGTTGGGTACGCTTGGTGGAAGCCAGAATAAGGGAACGAGGTCTTCTTGTAATGACAACCTCCTGGAGAGCTCTTCTGCCAGCACGTCCGCGCTGCAGAAAGTCACCTCGACACGATGGGAAGTCTGAGCAAAACTTCTGCGACTGCAGTCAGACGGGGAAGACATTCTGGAAAGCTCAATAGGCTGATGTACACAGGCAGAATGGAGGGAATTTGTGAGAAGGAACGGCACGGCACGGTTCACGTGCTGTGGTGTGTGTCCAGACGGCAGCCAGGACAGAGCGGGCGAGAGCTCACAGCGCTCTGCACGCCGCAGGGAACTGGGGATCCGCTGCTGCCTTGGATGTGACGGTGGGTCACCCCCCAAAAGCTCTCTTAGAAGACACTATTTACTGCTATTAAAATATCCAGCCACTTCAGGGGTGTATATCCACGTAAGCCAGTTGCAATTCGGAGGCCAGTTTCTGCTCCTGACCTCAGTGGTGTGAATGCAGAGCTCTCCGGTATAGCTCGGAGCAGATTGCACCCCGATGCTGTGGCGCAGTAATACCGCATACTTGTCTGTAATTCAGGAATGTAACGTGCTACAGCCTGAGGGACTTTACATTTCTATTCCCTACCAAGTGTCTCAGCACCTTTCAGGTATCTGCTGCTGTCCAGCCCCGCCTAAACTCCTGCTAAACCCATTTACACTTGGGAATCGCTGCACAGCTCTGGGTACTTCTGCATCTATGGATTCAGCTCCGCTTTCCCCATCCCTCACTCCTCTATCCACTCCCCTGTGTGGGACACCCCATAGAGTGGGTCCCCTGCAAAATCCTCTCCAGCTTTTGGATGCACTGGCTTCCCCAAGTCTGGAAGAGGAGGCTGCAGCTGCCGACGAGGTTTCCTGAGGAGCCTGCCAATGGGTATTTTGTCTCAGCTGGCTTTTTCATTCCCTCCTCCAATTTTTTTTTGGGGGGTGGTGGTGGTTTTTTTTTTAAATTATGTTTTTCTTTTCTTTTTAATTAACTGTGTTTTTTCAGGAAGTTACAAATAACAAGCACAAGCTAAATCTGCACTGCCTGCCTTGTTACGGGTACAGTGAGCTGGGCCCACGTTGCCCCATCTCTGCTTTTAGTTCCAGCAACAATTACAAAAGCCAGTTTTAAGCTGTTTGCTTTAACATTTAAACCAAATCTTTTTCCATACACGCTTTCTGCAGTTCAGCGCGATCAGCTGAAAACTAACCATGCCAAAAAACGAAGGGATCGATTTCCATCTCGGTCAGGTCCTCGCCTGCAAGGCTGCCCAAACCCCGGGCAAGGGAGAGGCAATGGGACACGGGCAGGGTGAGCGCAGCCAGGAGGGGCCCTGTCTGTCACCGCAGTCTTAGGTCAGCTTCAGCCACCCACCTCACTTCATCCTCCTCTTCCCTGGAGATGCCCCTTCCCCTTCCAGCCTCTCCCCTTGCTGCCCTTGGCCCTCTCCTCCGCGGCGCACGCCGGGGTTCACCCTCTGCCCGTCCCGTCTCAGGTTCCCCTTCCCCCTTCTGTACATCCTCTCGCCGCCGCTGCTGTGATTCATTCATGCTTCAGAGACACCAGTCGGAATGGAAAAAAACCTAACCAAACATCAGGTTGTGCTGCTCTGTACATTTTCTATAGTGACTCACAAGTCCGACCAGATAAGTCCCCTTCCCTCTCACTTAGTCACTCTCTCCCTCCCAGATAGGC
This sequence comes from Cariama cristata, assembly GCF_000690535.1. Classification (NCBI taxonomy): domain Eukaryota; kingdom Metazoa; phylum Chordata; class Aves; order Cariamiformes; family Cariamidae; genus Cariama; species Cariama cristata. The sequence continues at coordinate 41,101 of NW_009599220.1, read as the reverse complement.
TTGTCTGACTCCTCATTTCACTCCCGGCTTATTATTACTCTGTTTTCTTTCCAGCCCTGGCTCTGCAGTGGAGCTTCGGGATGCGAAGTTCTCCCTCGCTGACCCGTCGCACACAATGAAGAGCAAAGGAAAACACTGACTGCAGCAACTTTGCCTATAGAAAAACCGTAAAGCAGAACTGCACTCTCGTCCCGTCCGTCCCCCCCCCTTCTTCTCCACTTGGGCTACGCACAAATTACTTTGTCATTGTGGCGAAACAAATAAGGCTTCATTATCATTACCATCCTGATGGGAGTAAACAAGTTTATTTACACTTGAGCACTGCTGAAGAATAAAGTCATAGAGAAAAGTTCAGGGTAGGTGGCCTGTCTTTGTCATTAGGGACAGCTTTTACAAAATCACTGCCCGCTCGGCCGGACAGGCTGCTATTCAGGCAGGCCTGGGTTAATGAAAGTACGGGGTGTGCTTGTTAAAAGGAGGACTACAACACTTGTAATCATGGGTGGTCACATTTTTATTTAATGATACGTATCTTTCCTTTCTCCAGCGTTTGCTGGTAACCCTTTGCCTCCCACTCGCCAGTCCTTATGCAATGACTAATTATGACTCGCCAAGTAAAACCTGATACCAGCTCCACAACGAGCTAAACCCACTTAACAAGCGATTTTTATTTTTAAACAATCTTGTCATTAACAGCCTTGAGATTCTGACGAGGCAAAAAGACCTGAAAGCATGAAGGGCCCCACATGTGTAATCATTGGAGCTAAAATAATAATAAAAGGACAACTGCAAACAAATTTGCGGGAAGAAAGGGCTGCAAAACAGAACTGCTTGCTTGCTTTCAAGGCCTTCGTGTGGGTCTGGTGATAAATCTGTTGGGACAAGGATACTTCAAAGCCAGAGGTCGAACCCTGCTCTCACTCGTGGGAGTCTCACAACTGGTGTCAATGGAGTTACACCTGGGCAGGAGGCTCAGACCCGCTCACAAATGCAATGAAAGCCAAAGCCAGCCGTGATGGGGGAAAATATCTATTTATCTATGACATGACCTTGCTGAAGTCCTGCATACAATCACGCTACACTAGAAATTCTCCCAACATCTCCCAACTTTCCTGCTATTTCTTATGACTAACCAATCTGAAGTGCTCATGCCTGGATTGTGGGGAAGTTCAAGCTCAGATTTTTTTTATTTTTTTTGCATCTATTTGGTATATTAAAGAGCTGCATGGAAAGATGTGCACACACAAAGGCAGAATTCACCATCGCCCACCCCATGTTTCCACCTGCCCGTTGCAGGCTGTTCCTTCTTTCTGTGGTCAGGCACGGGAAGTTTGTCTGTCTGCCTCTCTGCCAGCACCCCTCTCTCCCCACAGTCATTTCTAAACTTCGCAACCGCTTTTGACGGAGGAGCAGAGATGTGAAGACACTAAATTTCTCCAAGTTTTAGAAAACCCACAGCTGTGTGAAAAGCTGATGCTTCAGTACATGAGAATTATCACCTGTTGCTTAGGTATCTCACCCACAAATATTTTCCAATGGTACTTAGGAATGTAAAAACCCAAATCACAAGTAGTTTTGGGAAAGGGGAAATTCCCTCCTCAGTTAGACTTTGCATCTGCCGGTCACCCCTATCCGTTTAGGACAGGGAGAGCAAAATGCTTAAGGCAAAGCTTTGTGCTTTGATGTAACTTAGCTGTAACCCACCTCTTTGGTTTCCTTACCAGGTCAGGGAAGACTTTCTCACCATGGCTCCTGTCCTGCTGCCACCTCATGCTCCTCTCACCCAGGAGGGGCCAAAAAGGTCTGTCCCCACATCCCCATCCGGGGCCTGGGGCATCACTGGAGCAGGGAGGGCTGCGGCTGATACAGGGAGAGGAGAGGGAGCAACACGAACATGTCACTGCCTGCCCCGGTGCTCCCAGCGCTCTCTGGCCTGGTCTTAACCTCCGTTTCAAGGTATATTTATTATTCCAGAGGAAACAGCCTGTTGGCTCCGTGAGTTACGATAAGAGGGTGAATGACGGACTTTCAAACTCCAGGAAGCCTGAACCTCCGCGTATTTCAGGTTCAGGAAGGAAAACTCAGGTAGCTAAAGGTATCATTCAGTACTGTCGTCGCAAGTCTGTGGGAATTAACTTCAGCAAAACTCACGTAGCTCCTGGGGGAAGGCTGAGCAGAAGCCAAATCGAGAGACCGCCAGAGACTGTCGAGGAGCTTGGCAGTAGCCACCGGGCCAGCTGCCCTCCTAGAGAAGTGACCAACATCCTCCTTCCCTGACGCTGCACAAAGCAACAGATGGAAATGGCTCTTGTGTTTTTCTTCAAAGCTAAACACAGTCTAAAAAGCACAGGAGCCCTGGTGGTGATTAGCATCGCTGAGGGGTTCGGTGGGGCGGCGAGATCAGGCCTTTGGCCACAGAGGTACTGGCTGGGTGCGGGGTGTCAAGGGGGGGGGTGGGAAATCTGCCCAGGGTGCCTGCACTGCACCCAGCTGCTCTCCACACACCTCATCCCCAATTCGCATCTACAAACGTGGGGTGTGAAGGCACACGTGTTAGTCAGGGGGAAAGTCTGCATAAATAAGGCGAGCAGGTGGCAGGAGGGTGACCGAAAGCATCGCTGAGGCTGCAGGTGACAAACAGGGTGGGGTGTTGCCTCTGAAGTAGAAGACACAGATGTATTTATTAAATAAATATGCTAAGATAGCAGGCAATGCTGAAACAATGTGCATAACTAATACTCGTTGCTTGAAAAACATTAACCTCCCCAAGTGCTTTACACATATTAGCAAGCAACCCGTGGAGCCCTGCCGCTCTCCTCTGCGGGAGGCAAACAGAGGGGCAGAGAGCGAAGGATCCTGTTTCCAGACGTTGCCCCTGAATTTGGGAGCCTCATATGAGCGCCTCTAAACTAAAGGGAATGCTTTGCGAAAAGGAGATGACAATGAGGGTTTTTTTTTTGATGCAGAGTGATAGGAACTGTGTCTCTGTATACACAGCAGGGATTAATTCAGGTGAAGAAAATTCAAAGTGAATAGGTGAATCTCTCACCTTATTTACTGCTCTCTGCTCGGAGGCAAAACAAACCCGAGCAGGCAACCGGGAACAGCCAAGGCCCCCCTGGAGCTCTGCAGTTCCTAAAGGCATCTCTGGATGTTTTCCTTCACCTCTTCCTTTCTTTTCTGTCCTTTTTCCCATCGTTTTCAGAGGGCGAAGAGGAGTCACCGGTTGTGCGAGGGTTAACGAGTGACAGCTCGCACCTTGCTACAGCGAGGCAAAAACTTATGAGTCTTCATGTTGTCATGAAGGTGTTGCTGAGCTTACGCTGCGTGAAATATCCCAGAACTCCTGCAAACTGTGGGATTTAAATTCACAGGCTATAATTACAGAGTCTCCGGCACCCTCCCACACTTTGCAATGCCTTCACAAGCGAGAGCAACAAAAACACCTGTCCTGGGCTCCCGTGGGCTTGTAGGTCCTTGCCCGCAGTCAGGCAGGGCTCATTCCCTGGCAGGCGGCCGGAGCCTGCGCTGACCGCTCCCAGCAAAGCCTGACAGGGCTGGTGGGGTGGGACTCTGAATTGTCCCAGGTGCATTTAGGAAACAACCCCAAAGCAGAGTCGGAGAGGTCACATTTACAAACAGGTGCTCACAGGCAGGTTAATTTGATGCCATTTTAGAGTCCACTTGATGACCAGCTTCAATGTGAGGCTAGGAGGGCTTGGAGAAGGAAAAGTGTTTTCCTGGGATTGCTTCTGCTTGGGTAAGCCCAGGGACCATCAGGGTTGTGAGCCCTCAGTAATACCCCTGAGGGTCTTTGGGGCTCCTCCAGATCTGGGTCAGCACGACAGACTTGGTACTGTCGTGATTCCCGTGACAGACTTGGTACTGTCGTGGTTCCCAGGGTGGGGGCCAGCTCTGGCCTTGGCTGCTGCTGTCTAAATCAGGTGTCAGTAAAAGGGGCAGTTGCACTGGGGGGGTGAGGGAGTGGTTAAACTGATATAAAAAATCCCAATGAGCAAAACAGCAGTCCTAGTATGCTTTGAGCCTATGTTAGGCCAGTAATACTTAAGGTGAAACTCACCTCTGTGTGCACAGGGGCATCCCCTGTGCCCCTGGGAGGGGTTTGGGTGGCAGGCAAAGCCCCGGAGGCTCTGGAGACAGAGGAAAGAGTCCCTCTGAGCTTCACCAGGACCAGGCTGTCTCTGGTTTGCAGCGTGCCTCCAACACGGCCGGTTCCCTCCGTGGCGTACGGCAGGGTCTCCTCTGGCATGTTGTTGTGAAGCCGGTTGCGAGCTGATGTCATGAGAGGCTCTGCCCGGACTGGCACAGACAGGCTTCTGCACACAGGTGGTTCGCTCTGCCTCCCAGGCACTTTTTGGAGAGCCCTTCCACAGCATCCTCCCCTCCCTGCCCCCACAGCCAAGCAGCGAGGCGAGGAGGAGAGCTTTCTTCCTCCTCCTGCTCTTCAAGTTATGGCAATGCTAATGCCAGAGCCAGCAGAGCCGGCTGGCGGGAGAGAAACTCCCCAGGACCTCGCTGGGCAGCATCCTGATCGCCTGGGGGAAGGGAGAGCCCATGGCCCACACCCAGGGCCACCTTGGGAACGCAGCTACGGTGCCTACCCAACAGATCCTGCGTGCCAAATGGGGTAAATGCCAAGGCTGGAGCTGTCGAGGATATCTACAGCCACCAGCCAAAATGCAGCAGCACCAGGAGATGGTGGTGCCTTGGGTGGCGTGGGGACAGTAACACGTGGGGTAAGGGAATTCATGCTGAGAAAGCCCCTCAGTTCCTTTTCTCTCTATCCTTATTTAATCTCTTATTTTATCCTCTGCTGATGTTTATCTCACTCCATGGTGATATGGGAGGACATGTCTCATCATAATGGGTTGGAGAGTTAATATTGGGTCCTTTGGTTTGTGGCAGAAGGTGCATTTAGCGCAGCCTTGCAGCTCTGCCTGTCCCTGAATGTGTGCGCTTGCTTTCCCCCCGCCCCTTCTCCCCTGCTGCAACCCATCCCACCAAGGCCCCCATACCTGGAATGAATCTGTTTGCTCCTCAACCTTCAGCCCATCTCCTCCCTCCTGCCCGCAACCATCTGCTCTCCTACCTGTTGGCTGCTTTAGCAAGGAGTCCTGGAGCTGCAGGAAGGACCCCGCACGACCCCTCCGGCATCAGTCTGCACAAACATCCTCTGTGTCCTGGAGGAGCAGAGGTCACTCGGAGCCTCCTCGATGCGAGCAAGGGCCCTTCGTGGCCCCTGCTCCAGGCTCTCCTGGTGGGACACGTGCTGGGTCATCTGTGTGGCCAACTGCAACCCCTGAGCAGCTCCTGCTCGGTCTGTGCTGGCGTGACCTTGCTTGAGCTTTCCACCGCTTGTTTGTCTGACTCTGCTCTGCCCAGATTTGGGCTGACATCGAACACCCCAAACATGACTCTCATTTACTGCTACCCATCATCATTGTAGCTTGGTACTTTATTAGCCTTTAACAGTTGGTCCTCTGCTGTTTCACTCCGAGGTGACTAATGATGAATCTGATAAAGTGCAACTGATATTGCTGTGAATAGCTGATGTAAACTTAGCAGGCAGTCGTATGACATATCATGTGCGCAAATTATCCCCCCCCCCCAATATCTTCAGCATGTGTTCTATAATCCCACTTCAAGGGCATCTCTTATGTCAACATCACGAAGTTAGCTACTGTGCTCCCCTGGGAACACAGCACCGGAACTTTTCGGGCCGGAGGGATTCCTCTCCCACCCCTGCAACTGTGGGGCAGCAGCTCCGACCACTGCGAACACTCGTGCTGAGCTGGAGATAAGATGTGTGTTTAGCTCTACAGGGAAACTTTCCACTCGCCAACTACTAGAATACCACAAATTGTTCCTTAGCCATTTCTTGTGCTTTAACTCACTCCTTTCTTTTTTTCTGCCATCCAAATTGACACTGAGTTTCAGGACTTGGAGCAAAGTGCGTTCCCTGGGGGGAGTGCAGAAAACAGATTTTCCTGAGAGGGGCCAGCTCGTACCTT
>NW_009599220.1:19554-34549 GCF_000690535.1 Cariama cristata | reverse complement strand
TGGTCCGCAGCGCTGCAGGAGTCAGGTTTGCGTTGGAAGATTTGGCAGCTCAGATGCAGACCCGTTCCCAGCCCAGGGGTCTGGTTCTTGCAGGGTAAGCGTGCTGCATTGCTGGGCTGGGACCCCAGCAACATGTGGGAAACATGGGGTCTGGGAACCCAGCAACATGTGGGAAACGTGGGGTCCCCACCTGCCAACGGGGTGCTTGGAGGGGGGGAATGGCACCATCAGGACCAGTATTTCCCATCAATTGCTCATTCCCGCTGCTGAGAGGCTTCAGTCTGCAGAGCTCCTGTGCTGCCAGACTCCCCGTGACTACAAGTGCTCGGGGAGGGTTTCCCAGCAGGAGCCCTGCGTGGCCCATGCTCGGCACGGGGAGGGCTATACGGCTGCTGCAAGAAGGTGGCCCCGAGCCCCGCTGCACCGCTCAGGGTCTTGTCTGAGCACCCTGTTTCTCAGCTGTGCTTTTCTGTAGAAACAGCATCCGATCCAGCATGTGCTGGAGCGATGGGCAGCATCCCTCCCATGCCAGAGGTCGGACACCCTCCCCCTTCAAAAAGGGCTCATTCCCCCAGATTCCCATTGAGATCAACATATTGTGGCTCCTCAAAGGAACAATTTGAGTGATTACTTTGACCTTGCCCAAACAAAAAAGGAAACAGAAGGATATGAAAAAGGCAGAAATAGAGAGTGTTTTCCTTTTCAGAATCCCCAAATGATCTGACCGAGGAACCAAAGCATTTAAAGCAGGATTCAAACCTGTTCGTTTTGCTCTGCATTTCTCATGGGACCGAGACAGCGTTTCTCAAACCGCCCCAAATTGCCATCACGTCAACCAACAGCTTTCCCGGAGAGTGGCACGACACAGCGTCGGGGCAGCCGGGACCCTGCGTGAGCCGAGGGCCACCCACGGAGCCTCCGCCTGCGTCACACTCGCTCGGAGGGCTGAGTCCGGCCGTGGGTGTCCCAGCTGAGGTCTTTCAGGGGCAGCTCTGAGGTCCAAGGCTTTTTGCGAAGCACCACCGGGGTCCCTTGCTCAGCCCTTGCATCCTCCCCTGCGCTCGGCAAGATCACCTCTTGTTTCTGTTTGCTGTCTGGGACCTTCTTCTGTAGACACACAAAACCCTTGCAATCCTTCAGCGCACACTCCGTTTGCTCCTCTGCATTGTTTCCCCAGCAGATATTTATTTGAAGGGTTTCATTAAATTATCGCACCAACATCAGTTGGTACACAACTGCAAATTAATTTAGTCAGTTTGCATTTTGGCTGACCTAATATTCATTATACTCCAGTCAAGTAGATGTGCTTTCTATTTGATGGTTTGTTTCATGATAAGATATGTGGTCCAAAGTACTATACTTAGAAATAGAGGTAATATTTACAGACACTCCACGCAAATATTGCAATTACCTGATTAATTATAGCCCTTATATTTGGTTCTGCAGATTACGCTCTTATCCCTCCTTTCTCCCCGCCTTTCCCCATTGCCATATTTGTATATAGTAGATGGGAATAGTCTTCAGATCTATATAAACACTGCAAACCTGGCTGGTTTTAAAGCCTAAACACTAGGCGGTAACTCAGAGCCGCCCCCTCTCCCCAGGGCTGTGCTCGCCTGCGGTGGTTTGTTATGGCTGGGATGCGTGGAGCATTACCAGTGCTGCATTTCAATAACAATCTCAGTCCAGGAGATTGGAAATCGGAGTCTAAACATAGCCCTGAAGAAGGATGAAAAGGGAAGTCAAGAGGGACTTTGAAATAGTGTTAAACACGCAGGAGTGCTGTAACTGTGGTTCCCCTTAACCGCGGAAAATAAGCAAGCTGCGGACCGTGCTCTGGGGATTGACAGACAGACAGCTGTACCAGGGAACGTTACGTTTGTACGGCACTTTTCATCCTGGGATCAAAAAGCACTTAAAAAACTCAGTGCAACGGAGGAAAACGAAGCCACTGAAGTCAACCGTCCCTGAGGCGAGATGCAGCCACTGGTCACACCAGCCCAGCGTACCTTATCAGCCCAGCGTACCTTATTAGTCTGCTCCTCTGCCCGTTTTTAATGTTTGGGCTTTTTTTTAATTTAAGTTCATTAGAGGGAAGGATTCAGGCATGAACATTTGGCTTCGCTCTTGTCTGACGCTGTATTTGGCCTTTCTAACGCCATTCCTGATTTACACCCGTTTCGGAGGACCGGTAGGTGGTTTTCGTTGCAACCCAAGAAATGGCTGGGCTGTGCCCTCTGGCTCGGGGTGGAGGATGGCATCACCCCTCCGTCGCTCTTCACGGGGCAGCCTGGGGCAGAGGATACCCTGGTGGCAGCGTGAGTTTGACCTCAGTGGAGGAAACCAAAGCAGAGCGGTAGGATGGAGGTCTGCTCGGAGCAGGTGGCCGTTGGCGTGGCATTTGGCACATCACCGCTCCACAAGACCACCTGTAGCTCAAGAGCCGTAACTGCTCCGATGCGGCAACATTCCCCACCCTCTTCTCCCCGGTGCAAAGTACGACACCAGGGCAGGGCGAAGGAGAAGCATGCCCCCAGCTTGGCCATGTTTCAAAAACTGCACGTGGTCGAGCCATGGTACCTCTGTCCACTTAACAGAAAGGTTGTGTGTGATGGGAGGCGAAGCTGGAGGACTGGAAACAGCTCCCAGCTTGACGGCCATCGTGCACAAGCGGGATTTGCTTAGGAGAGCTCAACATGAAAAAGGAAGCAACAGAAAGGAGCATGTGAGCTCAAACTGTCCCCATCGCCCAGCTCATCCATTTTGTCTTACTTGTGTAGGTTTCCTTCATCCTCCCTCTGCCATTTCACCCTCCCCTTGCCCAGCCGGGCACCGTGCATGATCAGCCTCTGCTGTTTCTCACCTGCTTGCAGGTACAGCTCTTTCCTGCTATCTCTTCCCGTAATCCCTGCCAAGTGCCAGGCTTCCTGCCCCCTGCTAGGAGGTTTCCTAGGGGCTTTCTTTTGTGCTTAAGTACCTTGCAGTCAGGAACCCTACAGCAATGCAGTTTCATTATCTGCATGCCCAATCCATCAATGAGCAGATCTCCAAGGTGAAATAAAAACATGCATTACAAATGAAATGCTCTGTTGCTCTCCTTTGCCTCCTGCCATCACCGGAGATCTTTGTGGTTAGTGTGCAAGACAGCTCTTCTCTACTAATAACATTTAAAAGCCTTCCTCTCTCACCCTGTCACCATGACACAGGGGCTGCTATAGCTCAGGTTGTTCCTTGAAAAAATTCATCACTTGAAAAACACCAGAGGGCTCATTGTAATCCCACAGACCTGTCCTAAAACTGAACCTGTCCTCCTGCATCCAATGCAATAGTCTCTGCAAAGACTGGTTTACGACTTTAACCAGATTTAATTCTTAGAAAACACCTTTCCAAACACTGTGTGTCTGATTTTACAAGCAGGATTTTGTTTTTCACGTCACTAAATAGTCTGAGCAAAGAAAACACTCTGTTGCGCATGTCACCTGTGAAAAATCAGTGAATATACCTGTTTCCAGTTTCCTGTTGAAATCCCATCCTTTCTTTGTATAGATCATAAGTAGCAGGAGGGAGATACTGTCCTTTGCTTTGCATATTTACAGTGCTTAGTACAAGGGCCTAGTGCCTCACAGCTTTTCTCTTGTCCTGCAAAACTCATGAGATATAATTCACCTACATCCACAGCTTCCCATACAGGACCAGAGTAATTTGGGGGACAAAGCGACTTGCGGAGTTCCCGTTTGCACGGGCTTGTGCTGCAGCTGCCTTTTCATGGCCTGCGTTGCAAAAGTGGCCTCGTGTCCCCGGGCATTGACATCGGGGGGTACGCTCACCCTGTCCCCGTCCTGGCACCAAACCTGCAAAATCAGGGAAACCCCATTCGCTCCAACTTACCTTCCGTATCCTCAGGGTCTCAAACCACGACGACAGAGATGCTCCCATTCTCTCTGTTCGTGGACCCTTGTGGCAGCAATGAACTCTGGAGGTCTTAACAGTTTTGGTCCCGCCTCTTTCTTTTTCTTCAAGTGGTATTTCCAATGATAGAGATTGGTTTTCAGTGTAACCCAACCGTTACCCACCAAACTCTCCTGCCACAGAGCCTGGTTGTGCTCAGGCTTTCTACAAACACTTTTTAGGCTTTTGTTAGCAGTCACCAGCGGATTTTGTACTCAGACCTGTGGTTCATATAGTCAGGGGAAAAAGCAAAAGAGTGCATCTACTCGGCCATGGCTTAACTTTGGAAGGTGCAGGAAAAGTATGAAATCAGTGACTGCTAACCTCTCTGGTCTAAACCAGCAGTTCCCAAACTCATTTTGCCCAGGGACTATTGACATCACAGCAGGAGCACTCTGGGGCTCGCTACAACCATGCATCTCCACCGATTTGCCACAGGACGTGGCGTGGGGCTTTGCAGGCAGGACCACAGACCGCTCCGAAAAAGTGTCGGTGCACAGCATGTGCCAAAGGTAGGGAACTGCCACCTCAGAAACAGGGTTGGAAAACAAGCCTTGGTTACTCTTCGTTTTGATGTTTTCCAGTCTGGTTATTGGTTTTGCAGCGCTGAGCCTACAGCAAGGTCCCCCTTGAAGACTATTGGAAATAGTCTCACAAACAGAGCGCGACCCTCTGGGAATGTCCCTCTGGTTCTGCCCAGGCACAGCAAGTCCCACGGCCACTTTCACGGGATGCGTTGCGTGGAGCCACAGCCCTCTCTGAGAAGTGGGATGAATTACCCATGGCAAAGCATTGCACAAGCCTGCTTACAGCTAGTCCTAATATCTCAGTGCTGGACTAAAGCGTGCCTTGGAGATGCTCAGGCGTTTTTGTTATTCCACATACACCTGAGAGCAGCAGGTTGCCACCCTGTGAGCTGGGCACCTACCACATCCATGTGAAATCCCACTGGGATTATTGAGATCGCCTTTCATCCCGCTCCCTTTGCTCTGTCTCTCCATCTTTCACACACCGGTTTGAGTTTGCAAATCGTGGGTGCCAGCTCTGGGGAACACTGCCCCGTTTGCAGTTACTTGGTACCTGTAGGCAGAGGCAATGGTGAGGATGAAGCCGCCCAGGCCCAAGGATGCAGAGCAGCACTGTGCTGCTTCTGCTGAGCGGATTTGCCCGGATACGGAGCGGGAAGCCAAGGGGTGAATCGCTGCTGGGGCCGCTGTAAAAACTCTTCACTTCGATATTTCTGGGTGTACGTTTGGCAATAGAGGAGTAGGAAGCATGGTGTCCTGCTTTTTTGCTAACGAGCAAAGACCTGGTTCCAACAGCCTCTCAAGCAGTAAATACCAGGTTGCTTTGCAGCACCAAGTACCAGGAGACACCGTGGTGAGCACCAGTACTATCTATCTGCTCTGTCAGACTGAGGAGCAGGAGACGTGTGACCCAAGAGCTCCCTTCGTAGGAGGGAGTCTTTCCTGGATTATAATGTCAAAACTGCTATATAAGTGGGTTTTGTTTGTTTGTTTGTTTGTTTTTTTAATATAGCCCATATTCTCAAGCATTAAAAAGATGTGGTTTTGGTTCAGAGGAGTACAGAGGGACTTCAAAATGGTTCTTGCTTCTTCTCCGGGGCATCTTTGTCAATGTGTAACGCCGGTGAGCTTTCCTGCCCAGTTTCACTAGTTGTCATTGGCATTTGTTAGTGAGCAGTCATGGCTTGTTTCTAGACCCTGCACATTTCATCTAATAAAAGTAACACTTACGTGTTCTTTAATGTTTTGTTAATTCAAGCAGCTCTGCCAGCCCAATACTTGGATGTGTACTGTAGCATTTTCTATCTCTGTATGCTATGTCCTTTTTTATTGAGGTACTTCATTCACCTACAATACCTTTCTTATTTTACCTGCTGCACAAAGCCCTCAGGGGACACCCACGGATAAGAAAGAAGCCGGGATACAGTCCAAGCCACAATGTCCCCCCTGTTTCTCTCTCTAGCTTCCCTGTCTATTCATTTCTTGAGCGCCCACCACTTTTGCATCTACACGTGCTGTACAAGTGGAAAAATCTGGAATCTCCCACCAGGAGTTGCCTCTGGCTGCTCCTTAGTGCACCGGGGAGTTGGGTTTAATCCAAATGAGCCGCATCTGTAAAGATCCTGTTCATGATCTAAGATGGGAAGAGCCAAGTCTTGATCATTACTTGTATCTCTGGGAATGTAAGCCTTGGAGAAAGAATCACAGTTTTGGGAGCGGACGATGACAGAACGGTAAATTACATAATCTCCCGTAAATGGAGCCCGTTCGTAGCCCAATTACCCGTCCCAGCAGCCCCCTGCAGTTGATTGCAGGATTATATAAAGGGCTTTTCATTAGTCAGAGAGCCACAAAGGGAGCGCTTTCCAAGTCCTCCTTAGGATTACTTAACCATCACTCTGGACAAGACCAGCAGAGCATTATTTGGATGTGTCAGAACAATATCCACCATCCTTTCCTCAAGCACGTCTGTTCCACCAAAGCATCTTCCCACAGAGGGATACAGGGAGATGGGCGGTGCGTTCTTTGCACGAGACAGGGTTGCCCACACACGGTGCACCGGGATGGAGGGAGGTCTGCTGTGCCTCTGCCAGGGCAAGACATCTCCGGGTTGGAGCACCTGGCTACGACCACCCAGAAACACTGACGTGGGCTGAGTGAGGTCTGTGGAAACCCATTCTGCACCCAAAAAAAGTCCCACATGTATTAGTGAGCTGATGCTGAAGCTGCAGCATACCGCAGATATCCTTCTCTTTCTCCTGCAAACGAGGGATGGAGAGGCTTTTCCAATTTCCCCTGACCTGGTATATATAATAAAGACGCAGAGCACTTGTGACAGTGGCACGGTAATGGCGATGTTGCTGCCACGCCGGAGAATGTGGCCAAGGAAGCAGGCCCTAATTACGTCCTTATCGCTGCCTGGTGATGTGACCTTAGAGAAGTTGCCTAATACAGCTCGTTCACGTTTCCCTTTCTCCATGGCAGAGATAATAACAGCTCATGGGTGTCGCAGAACTTCATTCATTCACATTTGTTTCTGGTATCTCAGGTTATCAAAGAGCAGTCAGGAGGAAGATCGGCAAAGAAGCAGCTCCTATTCACTTGTCAGTTAGAAACAGTAACCTATTTTTGATTAAAAAAGGGGAAGAAAAAATGAAACTGTGAGAGTGGTTGTTCCTTGGTTTTTACTGCTGCTCATTTTAAAATCTCCCCCAGCCTCCACCCCACGATCGCCTGGATGAAATGTTGACCATTTCACAGTGCACCAAATTGGTGTCTTCCCTCCCCTGGCAGGAATGACAATGCAAACAAAAATAGATAATGCATTTAAAAAATCTACAGTGGATCGTCATGGCGATAAATAATTGTAGCATGTTGCCATAGTAACTCTAGCTGTAATAAAGAGAGGCCTATCTGCAGCTTAGCTAAATTTAGTTGTTCCAAACTATTAAAAATATTTTCAAATACTCTGGTAACTCTTTTTAACATTTTGTAGGGTTGGAAAAAAGAGTTAATCTTCATTCATGCTTTTGTGTTGTCTCCATATTCCAAATACACTTCATCACTAAAATAATCAATGCCAGCCAATTTAAAAGTTGTTAAACTGAGGAAATTGCTGACGATTTTTCTGTTTCCCATCTCGTCGAGCCTTTTCACCTGGAAGTGTAAAATCTGCCCAGAGGAGATTTCCATTGTGCCAGCCCTGGTGGGAACCCACCCCGGAGCCCGGGATCTGACTCCCAGCACGCACTGATGTGGGAAAGGGCTTGTGCATGGGGTCTTCTTTGGAGGGGAGGGATTTTGGGGGGCTGAGCTAGCCCTCAGCGAGCACAGTTAGCGCGAGGGTACTGTGCAAAACATATGGAGTGTCTCCGGACCCAAACTGGGCTGTGTGTAACTTTCCCAGTTACCTGTCTGCTTTAAAACAAAGCCACATCTAATGAGATTTAAAGGCTGCTTAGATGTCCAAACCCCCTCCTTGCCTCCCTCAGCTCACTGCCTGTTTGAAGGGGCAGCTATGTCCTGCCTGGAAACCTTCCCTCTGCCAAACAGGCTTTATTTTTCTGGAAGGAAGCCTTAGCTCCCGCGATTCCTGATTTTTTTCAGGTTTTGACATAAGAAGGTCTCTTTTAGCTACGTCTCACTGGAAGGAGGAATGAAAACACACTGCAGGGGATATTAATTTTATTAATTTTCTTGGTAGTGCTACCTACAGGCTGAAAAATCCCGAGTTACCCCTCAGCTGGTGCACCGCATGCCCTTAGCTCAGCACGAGCCCGTTGCTTCTGATCCTCCTCAGTGGAAAGGAGATTCATCGTTTGTCTCTAGAGACAGGGCTTCCAGATTGCAAACTCTCAAAAAGCACTTACTGGCTGTCTGATTTTGAAACCTTGGCTTCGCATCTCTGAGCTTATCTGGCTCTACGACAACAAAACTTCCAGAACTGGAGATTTTCATGTGAACATTCAATAACCAGCTCTGCAGTTTTCTGAAAAGCAATCGGCAAAACCACACGTTCCTGAGAGCGACAGCTTGAGGGATGGTGCCTCCTCCTCACCTTCCCCTCCGAGACCCTTCGCTGGAGGTTTTCGCAGGGTCAGGTTGCTGGAGTTACCTGAGATTTCTTCACTCCCGTGATGGAGAGGTGCTTTCCATTTGCACTAAATGTAGGTTTTTCCTGTAGAGCATGAATTTAAGCCTCATGCCTAAGCCATCTGCGGAGTAGCAAGGGGGTCTGTGCCATGGCCCAGGCTCTCTCCCGCAGGCGGGTTGGCAGCAGCAGATCGCCCTCGTCGTGATGGGACCTGCTGCGTTGCCCAGGACATCTTTCTGTCCACCCCAGGAAGAGTAGGATGAGCCCCTGTTGCCTTGCCTGATTTTTCTAAGGCAGACAGGCTAAAGGACACACTTTTAACAAACTCAAGTCGCAAAATAACTTACTGAACATTTTCTGATAGCTATTTATTTTGCTATCAGCCCATGACACCATCTTAATGGCACAATGAATTACAGTTGCTGGAGGACGGGGTAACATGTTAATAGCCCTTTTCCACAAGCAAAGCTGTTTCTAAAAGGCACTTTTTAGCTAGTATAATGTTCTGCATCTGAAAAGAAACAAAAGCAAGTAGTTTTATTGTTTCTCATTGAAAAGAGACTGCAGCCTATGGCTTACAAACAACACGGCATAAAAACAGAACGTACAGCTCCGTAGGCAGGAATACCTAAACTCCAAATAACCACATGATTTAGGGAAAAAGAAACTCTCCCTTCTTGCTGCGATGCAAAACCAGAGAAAAGCATTTGGAGTGCTCTTTAACACATCAGTGCCTGTAATTATGGAAGTTTTACTCCCCGCATGCCCTAAAAATCTATTGAAGTCAAGGAGAGGGCAGGACACGCAGCCACAAGCTCAACGTAGGGAGAAGAGCCAGGCGATTACGGTGCTGAACACAGCCTCAGAGGTCTACTCAACCTTTATCTTGGACTTTTAGTAGGACCTTGGGGAAAATCACCTGCAAATGTTCTGCTGCTGCTGTTTCCAAACTGCAAAACAAGACTAATGCATTTAGCTCTCACCCTTTGATCTCACTGGGAAGCTCTTCGCAGCAAGGGATCCTGTTTTGCTGGTGCATTGGCTCAGCACCCAGCGCATCGCAGCTCAAACTTCAGCTGAGCCTTGAACACGCTGGTAAGATACAACTAACGACAACATTTTGGTCCTGCTTTCCTTTAGCTAGACAGCAGCATTGCACTCCCTATTAGGTTCCTGCTTACCTACAGCTCGAAATAGCCACGTGTTTTGGTGTAATCAATGGGGCTATGTTTCTAAGCGCTTATTTGAAGGTTCCCACTGACAAATAGCAAAATTTACTGTTGCACTAGACAGTCCTGGGTTTTGAGCCTTCACTCCTTGCCAGATGTTCCCCATTCCCACGTGCCCACAGCCTCGAGTGAGCTCCCTGGCAGCAGAAACTGCGTCCCTCTCAAGATGCTTCCCCCCTGTTTTTCCTTCCATGCTCGTGTTGGACAGTGAGGTCCCAGCCGGCGATGTCCCAGCCGGCGACGTCCCAGCCGGTGATGTCCCACTCTCCCCATGGTGCCGGTCCCCAAGGCCAGACCGCAAACCCCCTGAGCAGCTGCGAGGAAGTGGAAAGGGATGCAATGCCTTTTCCTTGGGGCAATTTCTAGTTTTATGGATGAACCAGAATGTGGCACAAGGACGTAAAGGCTCTGCCCTGGAAAGGGTAGGAAAATCTGTTATTGTGAAAATCGTTGGGGATGAAACAATGAAAACCACCTGTAATGTGGACAAGGCAAAAGCTGGAAGCTCCCTTTCGCTCAGCCTTTGCTCAGCAGGATTCCCGACGTCCTCATTGACATTTAAAACTATGAAGAAGAGAGCATAATCCTGTCTCATTCATGGTCTGTTGTGAACTGATATTTTGGATACCGGGTCTAAACTAGGTTTTAAAAATAGACCAGTGGTCTTTTTTTTTTTTTTTTTTTTTTCTTGTTATAAACAGAAATTATTATCTCATGGAAACATTTAACCTCAAATGGAACCTCATCTAATTTTTGCTGTGTTTATTATAGCCTGTGAAATATGAATGAGCATCACTGATATAACTCTATATGATTACTGAGCTGTGATGGGCCAGCTGGAAAAGACTCAGCTGTTTGGATAAAGAACCGAAAGTTCTGATATCATGCTGATCTTTATTTGAATGATCCCAACCTCTGAGGCAGATAATCTTGGCTCAGAAAGCTCTGGGAATTGTCTTTTCTCATTGAATTTTATTATTTCTGACACTGGTCATGGCTGCAATCAGGAAACACAGGAGTCAATGGGAAAAATGCATATCAGATTGAAAAGTTACCAATTTACTTGCAAAAAAAAGTGAATTAAAAAACATTACTTTTATACTTTTTTTTTTCTGATTCTTAGAAATGTCTGTAATGCAGAATGTTAGTATTCATATTTCCCATTTTGATGCAAGTCTAAACAGTATATTTATTATATGATATCTAATAAATATGTTAAATAGAATATATATAATAAATACAATAAAATTGTGGTGGGAAAATTTTAGCTGATTCTACAGAAAGATATGATTTTGTTTTGATTTCATGTGAGCTAGTAGTTTTGCCATTACAAATTCAAAATCAAAATAATAGTTTAAGCAAATCTTACCAGTCTTGCAAACTGTTCTTGAAAAGCACTGTGATTTATTTAGGTTGGGGAATTCAAGGATTATCTTTTGGGCTCTGCGTCTGTACAGCTTCTGGGACACTGGCATCACATTTCATAGCTGGGTTTTCCAGACATTATTCTAATAACGGCTGTTAATGCCATGTAAGGTCTGTATGCAGGTATCAGAAGGGAAGTTTTTAAGACTCCTCGCTTACATGTACAACTTGATTTATGCAATTAAAGAAAAAAAAGTATGCTAATAAAACTATACAGACCAAGTCTGCCACATCTTCCTTTATTTTTTGAAGCGGAACAGCCACACGCTTTGCCATAGGATCGACTTCTCTGGGGGTAGGGCAGACCCCTGCTGCCACGAGAGCCGCGACTGCCCTTTAACAACTGGTATTTTGGTTACTCCTTGTAACACATGTTCAAAATCACTCAGTTGTGTTTTTTTTTTTTTTATCATGGCCCTGGTTACTGGTTACCCATGTGATGGATAGAGAGGGCCAGAATTTGTTCTTTTTAAAAACTCTTCGCTGTCACTGAATTGACTGGCACTGGATATCTTTAAAAGCAAGTAACCGGGGCATCTTTCCTTGTAAATGAAAACCAGGGTGCAGAAGAGGAATTAGAAGTCCAACCCGAGGAAAGTATTTTACACATACGGAAATCTGAACAAATTCCCAAAAGGGAGGTTTAAACGGAGTTAACCCCACAGCCTCCACCCTCCCACCTCCAACAGCCCACACAGTGTTGGGGCAAACATTAGCAACGTCCTCACCACAGCTGCGGAGGGTGAAAATGCATCAGGGGTGGACGCTGGTTGGAAATTTGGAGGCTGAACATAGCGGGAAGCTGTGGGCTTTGAAAATAAAGGGGTACAAGTTCAAAGGCATTAAAGATTATCAGAGAAAATCAATTTTACAAGTTGGATTCCTGTTAAGAAAATAGCTACATTTCTAAAGCACTCACCCTCTAGCTTTCCTCTCAGTGATTTTACAGAAATACAATTCCTCTGGGTACAGCAGAGTTACACCTGATCTACTTTTGTAGTACTGAGGTGGAAATCAGATCTATCTCAAAGAAAAGCCTGATGCCCATTTTCCCATAAATTTCTGTTACACTCAATGGAAAATGTATTTTGTGAACAATCTAGGTATGGGACCATTTTTTACAAAGCCTCTGCAGCAGTCTATTGGAAAATGTAATATGTTGATTTCCACTTACTGGCTATTCCCTTAAAAATCCTAAATTGGAAAAACCCATTCTTTTTCAAGAGGAAACAAAGAAAACACCAAAATATTCTGTTAGTCTGAAAAAAAAATATTTCTCTACAGTTCTCTGGTCAATTGAGTGGTGTATCATTTGTAAAGTGGTTTCACTACAGCAATTGATGGTGGTCTAGATAAGTTTTACATTAAATCTGTGCTTAAAAGTAACTTAATTTTGAAAAGAAAAGGTTAAAATAGTTGCTGAGCCAATTAATGGCTTTTCATGAAATGGACAGACAAATATTTCTACTGAAATTGCTAAAACTGTTCTGAAGAATAAATCAAATATTGCAAATAGAAGACCAGTTCTACTGTTCTCTTGCCATTAGAGTTTTCATACTTCGACATGATACTTTTGGGGTAGAAACAATGCAATAAAATAATTCAATAAAAAAATTTAATTTCATTTGTAGGCAAGGTTTTTTAATATGGAAATAACAAAATAAAATCCTGTTGTTTTGTGGTTTTTTTTTTCAAGCATGAAAATTAAATAGATGAATTATCAACAGTACATCTAAGAGCTACATGTGATGAAAACAGAGATAATTCTGTAGGACATCCTTATTATTAGTTATGTTACTTAACAATTTTATTAATTTTTGGGAGTCTTGCATTTAATTTTTGACTGGTATATTCTCTGCTTAGCTAAAGAGAGATTAATTTATATTCTGCAATAAAATGTTATCTAGTATCTTGGGGGTTTTTATTGTCTATTCAAAACCACCCAGAAATGAGAAATTGTTCAGTGCCTCGTGTTCATTTATTTAACAAAGCATATAATTTAAAAAATATACAGGGGCTGCGTTCTCTTTGTAGGTTCCCAAATATCCAATACTCGTCATTACTTTGAAGTAACAAAAAGAATTTGCCATTAAGCCATTTGGATGCCAGCATCTGCCTACGAGTGAAATAATTTTACATGCCTGTGGGGTGTCATGGGGAGGGGAGCAGTCTGTTGAGGTGACACCCACCCCTGGTTTCTTGGGGTAGTCTCCAACGTCTTCGTCCTCCTCGCATCTTGAATCCTCATGGCAGTAGTCCCATATTGCCCCGTGGGAGGTGCAGGTTTCGCGCTCTCTCTAAAGAGGCCATCACTGAGGTATCGGGGCATTAAAAGCAGCCTGTTAAGGAACAGGGCTGATGATAAGCCATGACTGGGGCATGCTGTTGATTCATGGTCTGTAAGGGCAAAACAGCCATGCCTACAAGGAGAGAGAGAAAATGGGTGCAAATCAGGAGGACAGAAAGAGTCACAAAGACCGTGCTGGAAAGGACAAACTGCTCCCAGTGGTGTTTGGATCCGCTTTTTGAAAAGTTGGGACATGGGAACCCCATGGGGAAGGACGGTGCCAGGCAAAGATGTGTCCCAGATGCTCTGGGCGCTCACAAAGGAGCAACTGTTCTGTGTCAGGGACGTGTCGGGAGTTTCTGTCCTGGGTACCCTGGACCATCACCTACGGTGCCGTGCAGGTTCAGCAAGATCAAGAAGTCACTGTTGCCTCTCCAGTGAGTAGGGAAGAGTGTCACGGTTTTCCCCTACAGATAAAACAGAAAAGGGTTAATGATGAGAAGTGCATGTTTGACTCGTACTGTCCTCAGAGCCAAAAAAAAAAAAGGTAAAAAAAGAGGTTTACAAGCAATTAAATTCTACTCAGGGATGCCAGGCCCTTCTGGCTTAACCAGGGAGAGGTTGAGCATGTTTTGAGAAGGGAATAAAGACTGCAAGAACTAAATTTAAAGCACCCACATGGTGTCCAATTGGTCTGTGCTGTGTTAATAACATAGGTTTAATCTTCCGAGCACCCCAGGATGCAGAGTTGAGTGACGTATTGAGGGGCAGAGTTGAGAAAGCATGTTAGAGGGCACAGAGTTGGTGCTCAGGAAAAACTCTTTCCACCCCAACTAACTTCCATTCACACCAGAAGACAGCCAGAGCAGCTTTTAACATGCACTGCACTTGCCGGGCTCCTGGAAAGTTGCCAGCATTTGTCTTGATGTCAAAAAGCACGAGTGCTTCATCATAAAAATCATGTAGGAAGTGATCCAGCAAAAGTAAAATACAAAAAGAGAGAATGATTTTTAGATTTCAAATTGTTGTTTTTTTTTTTTTTCATCAGCCTAACGCAGAAAACCTTAAGAAACAAGGAAACTTTGCATCATCCCAAGAGATGGCTCCAGATGAAAGAGAAGATCTGCACTGTAACGAAGTGTAAGTTCTGGCTGATGGTATCTATATGAAAGAGGTGAGAGGTACAGGCAGTGAGCTGCTACTCTGCAGCAAGTGAAAAATAGTGTGTTGCTGATCCACAAATTTAATTTGGGAGGATCCTTCACAGCCAACGTAAGGCTTAGATGCAGAGGGCACCTGCTTTCCAGTAGTCTCAGTACAATTATTCATAACACAACGCTGATTGCCCAGTATTTAAACATTTCATTGATGGTCTTTTAATTAACTAGGAGAAGGTGGCTGGATCCCAGCGTGGAGGCTGGGCTGGCCCAGGCTTTGAGTCCTGGGCTCTTCCCTTAATTTGCCAAGCACTTAAGCGTTTGCTGAC
>NW_009599220.1:16441-19536 GCF_000690535.1 Cariama cristata | reverse complement strand
AAAGAGTGTTATTGACTCATGACATTTTCCAGCCTGGCTTGTTTGTTTTCATTGTGCACACAAGTCCTGTTTACCTGGATCAAAGATGGCAAAATCAACAACAACACTATGCAGACAGGGACTTGCAAAATTCCTACCGAAGGCATGACTGTGCCCAGACCTGTAGCTCCGGCTCTTCCCCCTATCCTCTTGCTTTCTGCCATTGCACATCCTTTCTACCTTACCCGGCCCGTACTGCGCCCTGTCTGCCAGGAAGCACCCCCAGCCTCCAGTTGCCTTTCTCAAGAGTGGCAAAATGAAATCCAAATTTCCCTCGCAGGACCGACAGCGGGAGATGGGAGGAAGGAGGCACAAGGGCATCGCAAGCTCCTCTTGCCCTGCGCATGGTGTGGCTGCTGTACCCGCTCTTGTGCATCCCTCTGGATGTGGCAGCCACCATCTGATTTTCAGCCTTGCACTAGTACTTCCTTGTCACGATTTCTGGAAAGATGTGGCCACTTGAGTGTAGTCCCCACTAATGGGCTTCCCTGGCAGGGAAGGCAGATGTGCAGCCTGCATTCACTCTATTAGGGTCTGCTCAGGTTTTGAGGGTTAGGGAGAAGGAGAAAAACAATTAGGACGGTCTTGAAATTCTCTGAGCTTACAGCAGGCCCTGAGCGAGTTTCTGCACAGCCCCAGAGCACAACCCCTTCTGTTCCAGCAGGAACCGAACCACTGAGATTAAGATCTTCTGTCTGCTTCAGCCTCTGGAAAGCTTCTGAACATGCACTCCCCGGAGGAGCCATTGCAGACACCCAGAGCGTGCCAAAACAACAGAATCAAAACTGGAGAGTTATGCAAAATCCATCTGCAGTTTACGGGCATGATGCAATGGTCCAGCCTCAAGCAGCTCTCGTGCAGGTTTTTGTAGTAGTTGCAATACCAAGGACCCAACCTTAGGCAATGTAAGGGGGCCTCAGCCCTCAGAAATGAGACAAAAGGCATTAGAAATGCTGCTTTCTTTTAGAATTTCTTTGCTCCCTACGTCTGAGTTTAATTGTTTAAATTTAAAAGGTCAACTAATTCTTTAGTTTAGGTTTCTTCTGTCCAGCTGAAGCCTGCGGCAGCTTCTCTATCTGATCACAAGGGCAATTTTGTATGGGCAAGGCACTGAACAAAATTTTGCTCACACTAAGGAAGACTTTGTCAACAGGATGCCCACCTGTGGTCTTGTCTCAAGATTTTACAACTCCAAATAACATGAAGAAGCCACTCTTTCTGAGTGATCCCCATTAACACCCTGCACCTTTCATTTCCTCCTCCCTCAGCATCCCAGCTTAGAAGATTTTATCAGACAATAATTCCACATATCAAAGCAAAACAAAGGAACCAGCCAAAGCCCGCTGGCATCAGCGTAGGTAGCCAAAGCAGAGATAGCCTGCACCCGGAGAAAGCTGCTTTGTGATTTGGTGGTACGGTGCCGTAAATTGGTGTAAAATAAACAGTGTCTATTTATAGCAGAGCAGAGCCTGCCTGCAGGCATTGCAGCTGGTTTTTTTTCCCCTCTCTTTGCTCTGGATGAATGAGGGTTTTTCAATGAGGATCCAGGTTTCCCGAAGCAAAGTCCACCCCACCTCTTGGCGTGAACGCCCAGACAGTCCATATGTCATCAGCAAAATATGCAGTGCCCTAAAAACCGGAGTGGAGTCTCGCCCGGCTGGGATCGGGACCTGGAGGGAGACCCATGGGTGCTGTGCACCAAGGGCAACCCTAGGGCAAGAAACCAGGGAAAGCCACCCAAGTGGTTCCCACCACCAAGCCCCTGGCACCCCATGGGAGCTGGGCAGCACCGGGCACCTCTCGGCAGCCATCCGAGCCATCCCTGACCAGCCGAGGACCAGCCACAGGTTGGTGGCTTGGCCTCAGCTTTTAGTGCCCCAAAACTGAGCCCAGCTCTCATAGCTCTGAGGTTACATGCTCAGACACACACACACGCAAGCAAAATGATTTCCATGCCACCACGGCTCCCATCGGATGTGGGTGGTCCCAGGGAGAGGAATGTGAGCCATCGGGTTCATGTATCATCTCGCTGCTGCTCAGCACAGCGCCGGAGACCTCTGGGGATTTTTCGGTAGGCGATTGACCCGGGGAGCATCCGAGCTCCGGCATGTTTTCCACGCACATCTGATCACAACCACAAAGAAGAAATTGATTTCTCCCAAAGTAAACATCCCTAAAATGACAAAAGGGTTTATTTGCCACCCCCACAACAGCAAAAAAGGCAGAAAGAATAAAGTGTCGCTAAAACCTCCGGTGCCTCACCACGACACAGATTTACATCTCTGAGTCAGATCTTTGCAGCTCCCTGCATATGGTCCACATGATATGCAGTTCCTGGCTAGTGACTCACTGAACACCAATATAAAGAATTCGTTTCAGACTGAGCAAGCAAACAACCCAAATTTTGCCATCTCGGGCTCCAAGGGACGAGGGATGCAGCCTGACCGGCCCAAGCCTGACTCGGATCTCGCTGGGCTGAACGAGGAGTGGCTGCACCGGCATCCTCTCACGGTTTTTTAAAAGCTTCTTAGAATTGCCTCTCTGTCTGATTTTTGCTGTGGTCAAAAGTAACGTCTAAGATTACTAAAACTGAAACAGATAAGAAGAATGGGTTTATCTCTTTCTTTCCAGGTTGTTTACTTGGTTCATTCGATATCACTTTGCGGACGAGGTATTTGGTTTCAGTGTTTCCACTGTGTGGTCACTTAGGTAGTTTCCTTTTGTTCTTCATGTGGGTTTTTTTTTTTTTTTTCATATGATGTAAACAGAGCCAGAGGAAAAACCTTTTAAAATATGATGATTAAAGCCACAAAAACTGGCAGGTGGACTCAGACACGTCAATTCACAGAAACCAAATCCAATCAGCTACTCATTAAGAAAAGAAGAATTTATTGTGGAATTGATTAAATTTCCAATGGACATTATGCTAGATGAGCTCACAGTCCGATCTGTGGTGTCAAGTTGGCATGACATTTAGTTTGCATTTTGATTTTTTGAGGTAGTTTTTAAATCCCTTTAAATACATTGAGCTACAACTCAGCTGCCATTATAGAGGA
>NW_009599220.1:0-16423 GCF_000690535.1 Cariama cristata | reverse complement strand
AGGGAAAGTTGCTGAAATTACATCTTCTAGAATTTTTCACAAAGATGGTTATCAGAAGCCCCATAGAAACATTGCTCTCGGTTTTGTGGGCTGAGCTGGTTCCAGGCACTTTTCCCTCTGTACATTCAGAATTCAGAATTCAGAACCTGGAAATACTTCTCCTCCCTAACTGAGCAAACAGGCTTAAAAAAAAAATCTCAGGAATAGCAGAACTCATTCAAATAGTTATCTTCACCCTCTCTTCTACTTATTTAAAACAGTGACACTGTGTTAATGAGATCTCTCATATATCCTAAGTCGGGTCTGATCCTTTGCCCAGGAAAGATCACCTAGTGTCGTCGATTATCTGTTGAGGGATGTAAACACTTCCTTTCCTTTTCCAGGATATGTCCTACATGCACAACATCTTCTACCCAGCCCCAAGTACCAGCATTTGCATTCTCAGTGGTCCTTTGTCTAGGAAAGACTTCCAGAAAGTTCCCGGGAATTCTGACTGAGGAGAAAATCAGGATCCCTTTTCCTTTAGAGCATTCAGCGATGAAGAACTACCATATTCCCTGATAGAAGAGCTGGTGGGCATGTGATTTCTGTGTTCAAGTAGCCAGCCATTGACTAGCACTGAAGAAGAAAGCAGCTCAGAACATACTCACCTGATGGTTCTTCCACAGCCCTACACAGGAAAAACTGGAGGAATAATGGATGCTGACATCCACAAGTGTGATAGATGAGGTGAATAAAAGAACATAAAAAAGAGATGAAAAGCACAAGCTTATTTTGACCATAGATAAGGCCTGTGGAAGAATTCATGGCAGTGTTGAGGGAAGGACGTTTCAAATGGTACCCAGATGATACAGTCCTGAAATCTCCTTAGACATGTTACCATGTGCTCGTATTACCCTGAGCTGCAGCAGCGCCTTGGTGTGCCTTGGCTCCTGTACAGATAAGTACACCTGTAGAGCCCCAGGACCAGGAAAATAAAATTTAGAGAGTATGAACAAGGGCAGAAGCAGCGTCTTGGCCAAGGTTGCCAAATAGGTCAAAAGCAAGGTTAGCAGTAAAACCCAAGACTTTGAGACCCTCCTCTGGAGACGTCTCCTTGAACCACGCTGCTTTCCACATGAACCACCCCACAGACTGAGGATAAATGACAATTTTTCTCATTAAAGAACCTGGATCCCTCCATTATGCAGGCACAGCTGCTGTCGTATCAGGCGAAACAACTTTTCTGCTCAGTAAAAAAGCCCCCAGGAAAAGAGATTCAAAAGCAACCCAACTCCTTTTACAAATTATTTCCTCATCTTGACTGCTTACAGTCTACCACCCTGGCTCTGGAAAAGTTAATCCAGGCTATGCACATTCCTGGGAGTGGATCCCACCAGACAATGTAACACTCTAATTAGGTAGTACCAAGGCAACTGTTTACAAGTCTGTTCCAAATGCCTCCCTTGCGTTTGCACCCTCCTACTACAACAGCAATATTTAGTAGAAACGTCCTAGGTATAGTTCTCCTGGGGCTTATTCAAATGTCAGTCAGCGCAATAGAAATACACTGTGAAAACGGATGAAAACAAAAGAGGATGAGTTTCTGTCCTTCTTGGAAAGCAGCGTGTTTGCCAGGAGAAGGTTTCGGATGTGTTAGTGAATGTTCTCCAGTATGGGTTGCCAGAAATAAAACGTGAGCCCATGGTGCAAAGGACTGCCCTGAAGCCTTGTAGTTCATTGCCTAGGCCATATTCACGGTGAAAATTCATCTGATGGGCTGTGGCTTTGGTGGGACAGAAGTCTCCACATCCCTGTGCCACCAGTCCCTTCCGAAAGGACAAGATAGGACAAGAGGAAACGGTCTCAAGTTGCGCCAGGGGAGGTTCAGGCTGGACATTAGGAAGGACTTCTTCACTGTAAGTCGTTAGGCATTGGAACGGGCTCCCCAGGGAGGTGGTGGAGTCACCATCCCTGGAGGTGTTCCAAAAATGTTTAGATGTGGCGCTTCAAGACATGGTTTAGTGGGTTTAGCAGGCATGGTGGCATCAGGTATACAGTTGGACTTGATGATCTTTGAGGTCTCTTCCAACCATAATGATTCCATGAAATCAAGAGCAGTTCCCCCATGGGGTACCTTGGCTGCTTGGTTGCAGCACTGCACAAGAGAGGATGGGGAAATACATCCACCCTCATTAATGTTTCCCCTGCAGCCACAATGTAGTGGTGTTTCTTGCTCTTGGAGAGGACACGGGTTCTGCTGAGCTGGGGTTGAAATGAAGCAGAAGATCTGATGGCTAAGCTGCTTGGGGGACACTGTGAGTGCTCCTGTCACTGCACATCCCGACAAGGAGGAGTCGGCTAGTGATGGAGCGACATAAAAACTGTCCTATGGGAGCTTCAGAGTATGATCGATGAGGTTCTGCTGTGGCTGTCTGCAATACTGTCCTTTTTATCCACCTCACACTATATGCTCTCTGCAAAATAGCTATCATATAAAGAAATCACTTCACTTCCACTGAAATGCAGCTGCGTTAGACTACTCAGCTGTAATCAATGAAAGAAAAATACTCGGTGCCTTTTAAGCTGTAAGGGGAATTTACAGAGGCATAATGAAATTATTCAGTGTGAATTCAGCCGGGCTGCAAGAACCGGCAAAACCATCCCTTCCAAAATCGTGAAGCAGAACGTTATCCAGAAGTTACTGTGGTTTTCTGTGATCACCAGAAGAAAAATTATACAAAAAGGTCATGGATATTTCTCAGTTGATACGACTAGGTCTGACTCAAACCAGTGGAAATTACAGGATATTGTCTCTGAGGGCTCTTGTGAGTTAATAAAAAGTTTCCTGGAATGACTTACAAATCTGGATTGCACAAAGGAATACAATGAAGGGAAATGGGGAAACTCAGGTTACACAAAGCACTGCAGAGCATTTGTGAAAGTCACTTTCTAACAGTCATGAGTTAAAGAGTCGAGGTCTATGAGTTTCTGTGATTCTGTACCCTGCTAAGTACTTATTTGCCTCAATATCCATTTGCCTCAATATCCAGCTTTTCAGTTAATAAAATAAGTAGTTTCACCTTTCTGTTGTTTTCCTTTTTTTTAAAAAAAAACACCTTTCTTAAGTGTGTTTTCCAGTGAATTAGTTTGCACTTCATAGTCAGGCTGCTGCATCATTTTACAGGAGAAGAGGGTTGAGTTCAAACCGCATGCTTGTCTTGAAAATAAGTTGACCCTTCAAACACTTGTTTGGGTAAGTCACGGATGAGCTGAGGAGATAGTGGAGGACTGGAAGAAAAGAATAGCTGGTACTGTCTTCAAGGAAGGAACAACAGAATAATGATCCTAACATCTGGCTTGTAATTCTAATGCAAATAACATAAAGATAAAATGTGCTATTAAGTCTTTGGAATAGAACATCCAGGAAGATCATCAGACAGGTGACTTCAATGGATCTCTGGTAGTTTATGCCAGCTGGGGATCTCCCCTTATTTACAACACGGGGGTGGGAGGTGGTGGTGTTGTGAAGATAGCATGCAGGTGTGGATGATGTGGAGAAAACCCAGCTAGCGGGACAAGCAGGGGGAAATAAGAGTATTCCTGTGTGTATATGGTAAAGGAAGGAAGCAGTTGGTGGTATTTCTCTCTAGGATCAAAATATGAGAAGTACAGAGGACACCTAAGGTGATAATTCTTGGTTTGTAGTGAATGTGAATGGCAGCTGAGGGCCCAGAGGAGACATGGGTTGACATGGATGGGCTAGGATGAGACTGGTGGGACAGGGCTGGTACGTAATGTAATGCTGCACCTTTCCCCCTGACACATGTCTGCAATTATTTTGTTTTCCTTCCCACAGGAGGCTCCATAGCTCAGCTCAGGGTCTGGCCTTTGGGAAGCTGCTGTTACCAGTAAGATTTCATCAGGTGAACTGGGCTCATGGAGTTCCCTGGGGCTGAGAAAGCCTTGAAAGCTCCTGCTACAGATCCCTGTTTTTGGAAGGTGTATACCAGCCACTCACCATATCTCCGCAGAAGACCTGTATGTATTTGCCTTTTCTAATCACTCAAATTGAAATAATGTTTAGATAATAGCTGTAAAATATTAACCTGTTACACAACATATTCTGTGGAAGTAAGTCCTGGTATGAAGGTAATTTATTCAGTGTTAC
This sequence comes from Cariama cristata, assembly GCF_000690535.1. Lineage (NCBI taxonomy): Eukaryota > Metazoa > Chordata > Aves > Cariamiformes > Cariamidae > Cariama > Cariama cristata. The sequence goes on along the minus strand of NW_009599220.1, from coordinate 12,273 downwards.
ATCATGGTGAGAAACAACAGGCCTAAAATTAAAAGGAAAAAAAAAGACTGAAAGAATAGAATGATACAGTTGGATATTCTCCTTTATTTAAAAGCAGAGAGCTACTGTTGGACTATTCAGGATTCTGGCGTTACTATCGAAAAGCCCTAATCACTATGCATGGAAGTTTTTTCATGGGTTTGTGGTGACAAATTTATATAAGTTTATCTGGAAGATTTCTAAAACTAATAGCATTTGTCGGATGAATATTATACAATTAATGTCTAGCTGAAATAACAGCAGTCTACTATTAATTTTAACATAAGAATGGGAACATTAACATTATCTGAATTCCAATTCCTGTGGGAAGGAGCAAAATACCACTAATGGGGAAAAAAGCTGTTCTTTACTATTCCATTCTGTCCTGTGCTCCCTGCCCAGGTGCTGGGATATGTTTGCTGCAGGAGAGTTGTTCTAAGGCATTGGGAGCCCAAAATGAATGAGATTTCCTGGGCAAGATGCGCTCAATTTGAAAACGTGATGACATTTGGTGTATCACAGACTTAATTTGTGTTAGCCTTGCATATGTGACAGTTTATTACCAGAAACTAAATTTTCTGAAGTGGCAATGCATTGTACAAACACTGCTACCGTCCTTTTCCACTGCCGTTCACATACCTCTTACTGATGGCAAATAAGGGATGTATTGCAGTCACAATGCTGGCCCTTGCTCAGCCCTCCTTCCAAAAAAGAGTAATTTCAAACCCACTTCTCACAAGTACAGTAGTGCCCTATAACAGTGCATAAGTAATTCAAGCTGAGCTTGGTCCTGCCCTCCAACAGTGATCTTGGAAATCTTCTCCAGCAGGTTTTTTGGGGTTGTTTGGTCTTGGGTGTTTCTTGGTTGGTTTGGGTTTTTTTGGGTTTGTTTTTTTTGTTTGCTTGTTTGTTTTGGTGAGTCCTTCTACAGGCAGCTTCATGTGGAATCTCGGAAAAGATTTCAGGGCACACAAACAGCTGCACACAGATCAGCTGCTAAGGCTTCTGTAGTGTCAGGAGGCTGCTCTAGGCATGATGCTCCTGTGACTCCTACAGAGAGGCAAAGGAAAGTAAAGCCCAAAGGCAAGGCAGTTTTTAACCTTAATTTCCAGCTATTCTCAGAGAGCAGATGGGAAGATGGAGCCATGTTCTGTTCTCTGTACCGTCACAAAAATCCAGAGGCTGCAGAAGTGCTGAGAGGAGCATCATCCACATCTACATTCAGTGGGGAAAGGGCTGTTGGCTACACTGCAATCCAGCTCCAGTCTTTTCTTGATTATCCTCTGCGTGAACATGGACAAGCTGACTTCCACTGGGGTAGAAGGGAAAGAAGTTGTAAAAAATGTTGATTCTGTCTGGGGGATTGGGTACAACACCCAAAGATTTGCTCATGCTGTGGGGATGTGTCAGGTCACACTGTGCAACACTGGAGATGCTTCGTGTACTGACTTGGGGTTAAAGTGGGGAGGAGAGCTGGTTTGTAGAAAAAAAATCCTGGAGAGGTCCCATGAGCAAACAAAACTTATTCTGCAGTTGAAAACTTCTCTTCTATGGCAATTTAGATAGTCCCTAGGCAGCAAAAAGCCAAATTCCCATCTTTGGTTACACCAGCGTCTCAGTGTGGAAAACTCTCCTTCAATCACAGTGACACCACTGCAATCCCGAGCAGCGTTGCCCAGCATAAGCCAAGCACATACACAGTAGAGAGGATAACATTTTTACTAGGGACTAGAAGTCCTGGAAATCACCCTCTGGTGTGCCAGAATTCAGGAGTAGCAGCACTGCTCATTATACAATATTAATAGCGTGATTTGGAGAGGCCACTGCATTTGGGCTCTGAAGTTATATAGCGCCATAAGCTACTAAACACATAAAAACATATTACCCTTTAAGATCTTGATTGTCTTCAGTTTACTATGCCTACTCAAGAATGTTACGCTTTACAAGGGACAATATTACAGTACATGTGATAAAACTACTGTATCATTGCTACAGCCAGAGAGGCTCGTGTTGTGCTCCATGGGGACATGGGCACGTGGGGAAGCCAGGAGGCTTCAATGTTTAAATGCCAGGATTAATGCATGGGGTCCAGGAAAAAAAGTGACTATATAGGTGCGCTCTTCTTGTTCTTCAAGAGCAGTAACACCTTCCAGAAAGCTGATACTCTTCAAAGCCTCTTTCTGAGGTACTTCAGACCTGGTAAAATCAGAAGATGATTTATAAAATACTTTTATCCTCATGCCAGGCTCTGCACAAATATTTCTAGTGAGAAAAATAAAGATTCTTGAACTGATGCAGAATGGTGTTTAGGACCACCAGCAGAAAAAGTATGAAGAGAAAAAGGCTCCTTTATGGACCAGATCTTCTAGCATTGCCTGCTCCATCTTTTTTCCTGGGTATTGTGTCTAAGAAGTTGATAGTTCTTTGATATGTTTTATCACTTAAATGGTATCTTTAAGATGCATGATGTACCACTGCTGAATGACAGAGTCTTGCCGTCTGGCTCCTCGCAGGAAGGCACTTTGTAGAAATCTTCTCTCCTGCTCAAGGCAATCAGTCCTCTGCTGTGGTTTCCCCTCAACACGCCAGACAGGGGTGCATCTTCTATGTGCTTGTTCTCGATCCTTGAGACTGTAAAGCTAATAGGTTACACTAGAAATCTGCTTTGAGGAGTCTGCATACAAAAGACAATAATCTAGATTAAGAGCAGTGTAAAAGATCCCACAATCATGGCATGGTTTTGTTTGATTTGTGAGTAATAGGTGCTACTATGAGTATTTGGATGGGAGCAAAGGAAAAGCCACCACCTAGAAAGAGAGAAAGGAAGAAAATAGCTTGAATCTCCCTGGCACCCCTGCCACGCAGCTTGCTTTCTCACCAGGACATCTCTCTTGGATGCAACCGCCCCTGCAGCCTCCTCAGGAAAATTCCTGCAATTTGGTGTGTTGGAAAGTGAAAATAACGTTTCATAAACATACAAGGCAGATTTATGCCAACTAGAAGCCTACAAGAGGATTTTTCAAAGGTATATTTGACAGTGAATATCGTGCGACTAAATGATTGGAAGAATGTTTTGACAACTTGACTTGAGCAGGTAACAACGTGGCCTCATCGCAGGTATTTCCATCTGGATCGAGAAGGTGGAGAAAGTAGCCAGACAACCTCCTGTCTCACTCAGCAGTTTATCTTGAATTTACGTAAATTAATCTGTGCCAAACTCTTGTGAGAACAGCCTTCTCTGATAAGATCCTGCCCCTACGATGATGGACATCCCCCTGAAAAATCTGCTCTCACCAGATTTTGCTGACGAATTAGAATCTCATGCCTTAACCCACACATAATTTTGCCTGGAGATTAGAATGCTATTTTAATTTTTCTACACTTACTGTAGCAAATACTACAAAATGCAAATCCTCTGGTATGAAGATACAGTTATGTAAGACCTCATTCAAAAGTGTCTTATTTAAGAATGCACTTAAGCATATGTTCAGTTTCAACGGCACATCCTAAAGAGTAAGGGTCTTAGAAACGTACCTGACAGTTTTCCTTCCCCTCTCTGGGATTTAGGTAAAATATTATCTAATGAAACTACGCATTTTTCTCTGTAAGGTGACTTAGCAGAAAGGGCATTTCTTCAAACAAAATCATGTTCCATTTCAGGAGAGATTATTTCTTAAATTATTTGCATTAGAAGGTTTTTTTCAGTGATGTTTAAAAGCCATTGCATAACAAATACTGTGCCATGAAAAAAAAGGAGACTAAATGAATTCTTCCTTTTAAGCCTCAAAAAAAAAAAAAAAAAAAGGTGATCTTGGACAGACAATCTTTAAACAAGGGGAAGTGTGAGTTCATGAGAACATTTCAGATATTCACACTGGGGTACCACGGCAAAAGCCGATTTGCAAGACTAGCAGGTATATTTTTCCCCTGCAATCTCTTGAAAAGACAGCCTGATTCCTTTCCTAGGGACAGCAGAGAAGTGTATTAAGCTTTGGTTCATTCCCTGCATTCAGTCAAGAGAGTTTTTGGGAAAGATGCCCAGATACTATGGACCAAGTTCAGCTCCAGCGTAAGCAGACAGAATTCCCACTGAAATCAATGGGAGTTGCACCTGCTGACTTTGGAGTTGAATATGGCCCAATATGTGGATACTATAAAGGTTCTGTTTCCAAAGTTTCTTCTGGCTTGTTTTATGGGAATGCAGACCTGGCGCCAGCAACGTCAGAAGACCAATAAATTCACTATGGGAACTTCCAGGCAAATGACAACTCTCTCTCACAAAACAAATCCAGAAGCTCACACGATGCTGAAGGACAAATTCTCAGTGTTCCCTCAGGTCATTTGCATGAATACCAGTTTCAGAAATGCTCTGAGAGAAGAAAATGGGGAGTGTGTAGCTGGGAGAGATATGAGGGGAAATGCTTTGATTGGTTTGTCCAAATTATTTGGATAAATATTTTAATGATCCCAGATATCTGTAAACTTGCAGGAATAGTGGTCCTAAGTCCCAAAGGAAGGTACAGTATATGTATAGAAGCTATTTGATGGCTGGTCTCAAGACCTGCTATGCTGCATCTTCCCAATTTGGACTGAATTTTAGCTGTGACTGTCTCCAGGGGCAGAATAAAAGTGCAGACAGGGCTAGAGGAGTCTATCCAGAAAAAAGAAGTAGCTTGACTGTATCCACGTGGCGTTGAATACAGGGGAGTTAACAAAAGCATTATGTAAAGGAGACAGTTTGTCTCTGTTGGGGTTGCAATTGGCTGGTAACTGGGATTTAAACAACTGAGATTCAAAAGTCCATTTTTTGAGTAATTTCTCTATTACGGAACCAGTCTCCTCACACAGCACATGTATTCTTGGCAAGTTGTTTGTACGTAGTAGAAGTACAGACAGAGAAAATTGAGACCACAATACAAGAAATCAGCTTGGAGCCCCCACATTACAAAAAAAAAAAAAAAGAAAGAAAAGATAGTTCTAATTCTTTATAAATTCTAAACAAAGCCAGCATTAGATCCATATCCAGTACTCTGATTTGACCTAAAGTTTGAAAATATGTGAAGCTGGTATTTCTGGTTCAAGTTCATTTCATTAACACACAAAACAAGACCCTTCTATACCTTCGACTTACTTGTTTAAATGCAGTAGTTTTCTAAACAACGTATCGAGTACATATTCACTTCATAGCACGGGCATTGTGCCTACTCTGAACACTCAGATGTGGTATAAAGAATAAGGGAAGAGGAATGGAGCAAAGGCAGTGAGCACCCAGGCGCTGATGGAAAGCCATCTTTCAAAGGAATATTGTAATTTCTTGTATCTGGCCTGCCCTGGAAAAGACTGTTTAGAAATTTCTTTTCCAAACTGCTTATGATTAACAACCTTCTTTCCACGTCCTCCACCCCAGACTAATATTCCTTCTGCTGCCACTGAACCTATATGAGTCATTCATTTTAAAATATGTGGTGATCATACAGTACACTAATGTGCGCACACACACACAGAGTAAATTAGGGGAAAATTGATGTCGAGACCTATCGAGTATGAAGGGCCTTTTAAAACCAAGCTTCAGAATGTGCTAATATTTACACATTCCCAAACCACCTGGAAATATGTTCCAACAGCTTTAAAGCATTTTCAATATCATTTAAATGCATATGCAAGCCATTCACAGTTGTACATTAATTTACCCTAAAACCTAATGATAATTTGATCTCTTTGAAAAAAAACACCTGGCCCAGTCCTGGCTTTTATAGGATGTAAAAAATCCTATTTCAACCAAGGAGGAGTCAGGGTTTTTTTTCTTCAACAATTTTCAGAAACTGTTTTTTGCTTTTTATGCTGGCGATCCGATTTGTTAGTTTTAAGGCTGTGCTTTTCCATAATCTTCTTGAATAAACAGTTTTCTTTCTTCTTGCAAACGTAAGAGAGTTTGGATTTCATTAAGTTTGAAGAAGTTGTGATGCTAACACGTCATAGAAATTACGGAAACCCGAATAAATGAAAACTTAAATATATATATTCTTGTATGTGTCATGCACATGTAAGGTTTAGGTCTTTTTATTCTGTATAGAATTCTGAACAAAGATTTGGTAGAAATAAATAGTTACGCTCCGTAATTTAACCCACTATTGACTTTATTTTGGGTTCCATTTATACATTCTGCCGAACCAGAACAAATAATCTTAATTTTCATATATCCAGCTCCATCTGGAGTCAACTGCAAATACAAAGAGAAACAAGTTTATTTTGAAATCTTCTTTAAATAAATGGTTGTATACCTGACGTTTAAAAAAAAACAATAAAACCAAAACCTATAAGCGTTCATGGCCCTTTTAAGTCTACCACAGGTAAGAGGGGTGAGCTTAAAGTCGCTAGAGTCAATCTGCACCTGTGTTTCTTTCTTCCCAGCAGCAATAATTATCCTCCTTACGAATGAACTGTGACATTTAATTGCCTATAAACACATTTCAAGATCTGGCGATGGATGTTGCTATTCAGTTGGAAAATGCAGCAAGTTTCTTCCGGGTATTGATATGATTACAGCACGCTCCTCTCGCTGCTGTGGGTCAGCATCACGTCGCCTCAGAGGGCACCCGGGTGGGCCCGGTTTATGTTCAACAGGATTCATGTACATTCAAAGTTTAAGAGGTGCAAACCCAAAGTGCTCAGTGCAAAAATCATATAATACAGTAGGGACAGATACTTTCGGCTCGTTACGTGGGGTAAAAGTCTGATCCCTCTTCCAGTTAGGTTGATGGAATTCTTGCTGGTAATGTTACGTATTAAAGTTAAAATGTATGTTGCTTCGAAAGAGTTAATAATACGAGATTAATAGCTGTTATAAGCATGTTGCAGACATCAGGAGTTTGTGTTATAAAATGTAATAAGCACATCAACAGATGGTCTGGTAGATGCTTATAAGCCATGGTTACAAGCACGCGATTGACCTGTTGGACTCTGTAACAATCTCCACAACTGACTAGCCATGTATTCAAACACCTCTCAGTCATTCATTAACTCTTTGTAAACTATTTACGCACACGCCATTAACATACAGCGTGATTACATTGCCACCATCTGCAACAGGAGCAGGATAGAGCCCTAATTACTTGCAACAGTTTATTAATTCAATACATTAACGGTAGGCACGCTTTGACAGCCGTGGTGCCGGAGCGGGGAAGCCAACAGACGCTGGAAGCGAGTGGCAGCTGTTCCCCTGCACCTATCCCTCACTCGTGCCGCCGCGCTCACCTTCAAGGTGTCTTTTTTGACTAATTTGTCACGTTTAGAAACACGAGAGGGGAGACAAACATGAGAACGCGGAAGTTTGGTGGGGAAGTGAAATTGCCGTCGCTGTGCCGCGCCGTGAGGGCCCAGTGTGATTGCAGAGTGCATCGGCAGCCTTTTAAAACGCTGTCAAAACGGCACAAACATCAGCATAATTTATCGGTGGCTATTTTAGGCAGGTGCACGGGAGCTCTAAATATATGGCATTCACTGCTTGCTGCAGTTGCTATGGATATGATATCTCAGGCCTGTAACTAGCGTTATAAATGCTGTTGTGTGCTTATTATTGTTGTTGTTATTAAAACATGAATTTTATAGTTACTCCTGCTCAGCTGCTGCCCCTAAATCGTCCATGTAACTGCATACTTCTTTGTTTGAAGGAGGGACGTGTATGGGAAAGAAGTAATAAACAATACCCTTTCTTCCCTTCTGCTTTTCATTTGCTCCAGAAAGGACCAATCTTGGGCCACTGTCTGCAGTAGTAGTAGGGCCAGGAGAATTAGAAATCACTCAGAGCCAAAGAAGTGTCCTTCATTTGGGTCCATCTGATTAGTACTCTGGTATTTAAGTCTTGCACGCATTGAACATGTCCAATCTTTTTTTTTTTTTTTCCCCTCCATTTATCGTAAGAGGTTGGTCTCCTGCAGCTGCAGGGATTCTGCTCGGCCCTCTCGCTGTTATGTCGAGATGGTTACTTCTACCCAAATCCTGCCCAACGCTGGAGATCTGGGAAAGAAAAGACAGCCGGTGGATGGACAGGCTCTACAGACACCTTGACCACTGCAGAGGAGTTAACGTCAACCTGCCCACCCGGTCCATCCGAGTGTGTGCTGTGCTCTTGTCCCCTTGCCAAGAGGAGATCAAGCATTTTCCTGCACTTGGGAGCCTGCGAAGGTCATTGGTACGTGATGCAATTCACAGCAGAGCAAAAAGTGGAAAATGTAGTAAAAATGGGTGACCCACATCTTGCCTAATATTGAAGGGCTTGCTGTGAGCCTATAAAACGCAGCTTATAAGGAGAGATTTCGGGGGAAAAGGAGCGATATCTAAGGATTTGTACGTGTCCTTCAGGTGTACAAATCACCCTCACCCAAGCTGTATAAAAGATGCACCGCTCGCCCAGACATAATTCTTACCCAGCACACTTACCTATCCACACCTACCTACTACAACAACAACGTTCAGCCTGAAACGGAGCCTGAACAAGGTCAGCCGGCAACACCAGGAGAAGAGGAGGTGGCTGCGGTGGGTGCTCTCTGCCTCTGGGAGCATGGCAAAGGCCATGCAAGGAGCTGCAGGGACCTTCAAAGAAGCAGCACCTCAAGCAGACACAGGCAATGCTCCGTGACGGCTGACCTTCGTCCTGGGGAGCTGACACGGTTGGAGAAGACAGGAGAATAAATTTCAACTACTCCCTTACGCTGATAATACAAAATGTTCAGATCCTTAAAGGTTACGACAAGCTAGCGTCTGGTAAAGAGGTCAGTCTGCCCTGAAAGCGTTGCAGAAGCCAAAATAAAGTCTAGTCAAGCCTATGTGGAGTACGAGCACTGAGGCAGGGAAAATAGTGAGGCCTCTTTCTCCCCAGTGGTGGCCCCAGAAAGCAGCCGTAAGGCTGCTGTTAAAATTAAAATATGGTTGAGTATTAGGATATTTGCCTTGGGCAGATACATGTTTTGAGAGACCGGGGTCAGTGGCTGTTTTAACCGCGTTGTTTCGTCCTTACTGCCACACTTCCTGAATTTTCCACTTAAGCGGCATTTTAAACAGGACGCAGGTATGCTGGTGGCATTCGGCATCACACTCTAGAGGGCAAAATGTGTGTGTGTGTGCGTGCGTGTGTGTATTCATGTGTTTCTTTCTGTCCATCTGTCTATCTCAAGGGCCATAAACCACCAGCGGAAAAAGGGGAGGCATGAAGCCCAGTGCAAACAGAGAGGAGGATTGATTGTAGAACCAATGGGACAGAGAAGAAAGTTGTTTTCTACCATCAGGGAAGATCGAGTCATGACAAAATGATTTCTTACACTAATAAAAATTATAGTTTAGACTTTATGTGCAAAAAGAAAGGAGGGGAAAACTTTGCACGAATCTAGACACACAATACGCATTGAATAGTGCATACCTTATTTTTAAAATGTTTTATTTATTATCGGTGGCCTCACATAGGAGACATTGGCAAGGATCAGGACCCCAGTGAATTGCTAGGCAATAACAAAAGAACAGTGACTGCTACAGTTTATAGCTGACTAGTCGGGCAAGATGCAGCAAGCAGAAAAAGTGGAAATGAGGTCCAAGTTGGTGGGGGAATGACCTGACAAAAAAACACTAAACAGGTTAGTTAAAAAAAAAAAGGAGGGATGGTTTCCCCAGATCTCAGCAAAGATTGCAAACGGTCACAACTTGGGAAGCCTTCTCCTAACAGATCCTTGATGTATTCAGATGGACTTGGGCAGACTATGATCTATAGGAATTTTGCGTTTTGACCACCTCGTTTAATCAATTGGCTGAAACGTTTCCCTTTTGGGCTGGGTATTTTTATATCCCGTCAGTTTTACTTTCTTGTGATGAAGTTCCAGCAAAACATTTTTAATCACCTCTCGATCCAAAGAAAGGCTTATGCTATTCAAGCTGCTTTTAGGATTTGAGTGGCGCTCAGCCATAGGGATGCCAGGTCTGGGTTCCCAGTAAATAAAAACTTCTCACCATTCATGTCAACCTCCTTTGCGCAGGTCTATAGATAAAAGCAGAGACAAACAGCATTGACAAGGAAACAGATTTCATCATGAAGCATCTTCACACATTACCATGAAGATTAAGTTGTCCAAATTGTAACTCTTTAATTTTGCACATGGTGCATGTATTACAGTTTGCTTGAGGTTTTCATCGTCAAAGATACGACCATGCCGTGGTTGTACACACTGAAAAATCCTGACTTAAATATTTCCACTGAAAATAACAGGACCACTCTTGGAGAAAGATGCCAACGTACAGGAGCTGAATCTGATTAAAAGTGTGCACTGAAGCTGAGCATGTGTATGTGCATGGCTGGCACTGAAAGCTGCCGAACACGTGAAAGGGTAAAGAAAGCTGAACGCTGGGCATGGCTCTCCTCTTAATCTCTTAAAGAGTACAGACCTATGGGCATCTCAGCATTCACAGAAAAAAGGCTTCTTTCCATGTACCTCCGTAGCATAAAAGGTAAAGACGTCTTGGCAGAATCCAGCCAAATAATTCCAAATTATGAATTTCAAATTGGCAGCTCGGGAGGATAGAGAGCACTGTGAACTCCCCCAGTTCAATACCGTGCTCTTATTATCTTTTTTTTTTTTTTTTCTTCCTTTTAAAAGAATCTGACCTATTCCAGAAACAAACTATGTTACGACACCTATAGGACTGTGTTTATATGAGACCGCAAGCTCTCTGGGGACACAGCACATCTTTATGTTCTCTGGTTGTATGGCATCCAGTACAACGTGCTTGTCCATGACTTATCCTATTCGTCAAAATAATGAAAGAAAGGCTATTTTACAATAATAAAAGTTCTTTATGACAGCAGAATGATAAATGATAGACGCCCAGTTCCCTCTTCAGCTCTGTCTTTACACAACAATACATTAATTTGTAAATAACACATTATGATTTATGCTGCATCAATGCCATAATATGCACAGAAAGGATGCTTGTTCTGCTCAGTATCCGGCACCAGTATTAGCCACAGCTGTACAGAGCAACAGTAAAAATTTACTGGACACCAAGATCTTTCTGGTCCAATTTAACTGAAGCCTTGAAAGCCTGTGTGCAGTTGATAAAATTTCTGGTAGACACAAGCATGGCACTCCAGGACAGTTTCATACATAAATGCCCGATTCTCCTGCACTGAATCTCGAGAGGGTTGTGCTACCACCCAAACGGACATGCACCCGTGCTTTGACTTATTATTATTAAATTACTGACACAGCCCTGGATACGTGTGCGTGTGTGGCAATTCTGCCCCGTTGTACTCAGTGGTAATTTTGCCCCTAACCTCTGTGATGCAGAATAACGCCTTTTCATCTTTCCTAAGGGGTATGAGAGCTACCGTGTAACTAAGACAATAGTACTGGACCATTCTGACAAGGCAAATGGTATAAAAATGGATGGAGAAACTACAAGAAGAAAAACATGTATAAGGATGTGGAAAATGATGTAGTAACATAACTGGAGGTAACAGGAGATGTTCAAGAATAATTCAGGGTTAAATGTAAGAGCTTAATTTTGACATTTGCATTAATAATGTGACATTTGCATATTTCTTAATGTAGCTTTTTATTTTTTGACTAGAATATAGTCAATGCTCACAGATGTCTGCGTTCTTATACTACAGCATCATTCTGATATCTCCCCATGCCAAAGTATTGCAACAAATCTGTGACTACTCGGGACATCCATATGCCGTGCACCGTGGCTACTACAAGCTTCAGCGAAACAGCGGGAACACGGCCCATGTTTTCCGATTCCGAAAAGCCCAAACCTTTTCTGCTTCAACTAACCCCGTCTCTCCCCATTTGGGGCCTGGGCCTACAATGTCATTGTAGGAGACTAGCGAACAGCGGAGAAACGCGCACGGAAGGGACAATATTGGAGTATTCACTGAAGACTGTGAGTATGGAAGGGGACGTGTTCGGCCGTTGTTTGTTCCCTCAGGTGAGCCAAGCCTTGGTGTTCCCTCGCTCCTGCCTGAACCGCATCCCTACGAGCCGCGCGTTCCAGGCTCAGCCCTCTGCTTGCGCTCGCCGGTGTTCAGCCTAGAGGAGCATCGCCATTAAATGCAGTAAATAAATAAACAGACCCTGTGAAAAATCAAAGCTGTGCGTTTCTCTGTGCTCCTAACTCGGTCCCTTCTTTCTCACACGTTTTTGTTTGTTTCATTCCTGAGGAACACAGAGGTGTTTCCACTAGCAGGAGGCCGCCCGTCGGCTCTCC
>NW_009599219.1:0-10752 GCF_000690535.1 Cariama cristata | reverse complement strand
AAAGCATAACTGAAAAGCATCTTTTTTTAGAAAGATGGCGTTTAGTGTGAAATAAGACAATACTCGTGAGATGGAGAGCACAAGATAATACTGTGTAACAAAAGTCATGGTATATTAGCTACATGCTGAAAATTTTGATCATGTTTTTTAGTCATTACAAAACAAATGCATTCATGGGTTTGAGATTACAAAAAGTTATGACTGTGTATTATGGCAATACTTACTGCAGAGTATATCTTCCTTTGGAATTATTTAGCATGATTTTAAAATTGTGTAGTGTGATGGTCAAGCTAGGTGGAGGAACCCAGCCACAGCTTCAATAGTAGCTTTAGTCAAAACCCAATGAAGGTGTGGGAGTTCAGAATGTAGGACTTGTATAGAAGTCCCGGCAAACTGTGTTACCTTATTAATTCAACAGTCTTTGATAAATGCTAAAGTTGTTAACCTCAGAATACTAAAGTGCATTGTTTCACTACCCTGCTTCTTCTGTTTGTCCATTCACTGTCAACAAAAATAGTAGTAACATATTTAACAAATAGGAATTAAATTTACCATTTGTGTGGTCTATGCATGATTTTTTTTTTTTTTTTTTTTTTTTCACTATGACTACAGTTAACAAGTACTGTTGTCGTGGTTTAACCCGGCAGACAGCTAAGCACCACACAGCCGTTTGCTCACTTTCCCTCCCTGCAGTGGGATGGGGAAGAGTAAAATGCATGGGTTGAGATAAAGATGGTTTAATAGGACAGCAAAGGAAGGGAAAATAATAATAATAATGATAAAAGAATATACAAGTGATGCACAATGCAATTGCTCATCACCCACTGACTGATGCCCAGCCAGTTCTGGAGCAGTGGTCCCAGCCGGCTTTCCCTCTAGTTAATATGCTAGACATGATGTCATATGGTATGTAATATCCTTTTGGGCTCTTGGGGTCAGCTGTCCTGGCTGTGTCACCTCCCAGCTTCTTGTGCCCCCCAGCCTCCTCACTGGCAGGGCAGCATGAGAAGCTGAAAAGTCCTTGACTTAGTGTAAACACTGCTTAGCAACAACTAAAACATCAGTGTGGTATCAACATTATTCTCATCCTAAATCCAAAACACAGCACTGTACCAGCTACTGGGAAGAAAATTAACTCTATCCCAGCTGAAATGAGGACAACTGTTTAATAGTTAATATAGTATTACTACGGTGCAAGAATTACTGAGCTAGTACAAGCCTACTACAATACAGTAATATTTAGTACTGTTGAAGAGCAAAGAGCTCTCTCCTAGTACATTATTGTGAGGAACTAAGCTATAGTAAGATGCAGATTTTAAGACTGGAAGCTCTAATAAAGACAGCTTGCTCTGCTTTTGTTTTGTTGACACCTGTTACAGAACACAGGTTAAAAGGCTGTAAGAATTCTTGTGAAATTGTTATTATGAAAAGAATTAATACGTTAACACATCAGCTAACCTAAGAAGTTGGAAATAATTGATGTACATGTTGGATGTTTCCAGAGCATTTGAAATTTGATCTTGGGACAATAGTAGGACTATTTCTTCACAATTAAAAGGAAGATACAGATGGTATTAATTGGTCTCCATTTGCACTCTCCTTGAAACTATCTTGTATGTCAGTTAAAACTGGAAGTGGCTGTAGCAACTTTGAAGTAAATATCTTAATATTGTCCTGCAGTACAGCTGAGAGTATAAAACCAAAATTCTGAACGTGCCTCCTGAAAAAAAAAATGAGGGAAACTTCTGTGGCTGAAGAATAGGAGGAATATTTAAAGCAGGTTCCGTGTGCTGCTGTCTCACATGTGTTCCTTCTGGCATGTCTGCTTCCTAGTTTTGTGTTGCTGTTTGTATCTGTTGGTACTTATCAGTCACTTTAACTGGAGTTATTATACATGCAGCATCCTTTAGGTCTTCCTTCTTGCAAATAATAGTTCTAGATCCCAGTGTGCACTCATGGTTATCACTTGAAGCCAAACTTCTTGTATCTTTTTAGAAAGTTCATATGCTTTGAGGGCATCACAGTTGTTTTGAAGGCCTTTAAGCATACGATAGCTGTTGCTGTATTGTGCCTGGTTTAGGTTAATAACTGTTAATTCCATGTCTTAAAGCAAAAGACTGTCCCATTACTGCTAAGGAAGTTATTTGTGGATTGGTTTGTTTTGGGTGGAGTACATAAATGATCTGCAACAGGAGCATTGTAATTACAGTTTGAGAGCTCACCCTTGCTCTCCAAGGGCGCTCCTCAAGCTTTGGCTCCCAGCTGGAGGAGGATTAGGATTCAGTCTCTTCCAGTTGGTTCTGTGGAAGAGAAGGCTGTGGTTCTGTCTAAGAAAAAAAATCGTGGTTGATAACAGATGGCCTCCATCTGTACTCTGTGTAACTCTGGAAACTCAAGTGCTAAAAAGTTACTTTGAACTTGATTCACTTGATTAGTGAACAGGTGAAGTAGCTCTTAGTAATGGGGCAAATGTAAGCAGTTCAGAAATGTTACTGTCATGGACAGCTATGAATGGATGCTATGAGATGGTGCATTTAGGGTGAAATGGTGTGGAATGATACCAAGAGGGGCTCTGGCAGTATTTGGAGTAACGGTAACTTAAAAGGCAAAGTTTGTGACAGTGGGAAGACATCAGATGTTGTGATGAGTACCTACGTTAATGGGGTACTACTGTTTTTAAGGGCATTCTCTTACACAGTTTCAGCAGAAGCTTAGTGTGGGATAACTGGTTAAAAATGAGAAGGCTAGTCCAGTATGTTGGCTGGATCCTTGTTGTTAGTCTTTTCTGTCCTGGAGATTGTTGACTGATATGAAATGACACATGTCTAAAGTTTGGTTAATAAAGGAACCTTATTTACTACAGAGCTTTAAAGTATAGTCAAACAGGGAGGAGGATGGATGATGGAGAACATTACTAAATAAACAACAGCTTGATTCCAGTGTTAGTTTTGTTATGTAGCAAGGGAAGAAACTGCAGAGAGAATGAGAGCAGATAATTCTGTCCCTGCCCTTCCTCTAGTTTCCCAGCAATTTTATCTTAAGTCATAGTGGTGGCAGGAAAAACAGTTAAAAAGGTATAAATATTAAATGAAGTAATATCATTTTAGTTGAAAGATAGGTTCTGCATTCTTAAAACAAGTACAAATATGCATTCAACAGAAAATCTGGTAAACAAATCCTACGTGTGACAGGCTGCTGAGTCCTTTGACCTCTGTGCTCTGGGGAGTAGGTGGGTAAATGTATTTTATTCCTACTTGCCTCGTTAAAAGGGTTTCAAACTAAATTTATCCTAATGAATTGTGATAAGTCATGTTAGTCTTTGTTCCACCTATTTAGGTTTTCTCTTTATTTGTTGTGTAAATCTGACTTAATTTTTCTGTCCTCACCAATTTTTTCTGACTGTGTGAACACCTTTCCTTGGATCAGCTACTAATACTGCTTCAGGCATTGAATGAGAAACTGTAGCTCACTGCTTGTTCCATTGTCCGAGAATCTGGCAGTCTTTCCATTGTTACTGCTATTGTGGTAAATTTGGACTTGTAGCGAGACTGAAAAGAAAGGAGGGAGAAGGGTATCCAAAAAGAATGATCCTTGCATAGTAAACAGAATCCCATTGATAATATATTTGCTTATTTTGAGTTACTTTTGAAGGCCAGTTAACCAGTCTGTGTACCCATGCATGAACAATGTATACTGGGTTGAAAGTAGTGAATCCTACTATTGACCTATGAATTAGTAAAACTTTTAATTATCAATACCTCTATCAGTTCACTGTGTTTCTAAAAATGGGATGGAACAAATTATGGATCTAGGTACACAGCTAAAAACCTGCACAAGTGTTATTAAAAATATGAGAAGGGAGCTCTTGATTTTCTGGAGTCTTTGCTTTTAAATCTTTATCGATAAGTTGAGTCACTGTTCTGTCTCCATTTATCCATGCTTAAAATGGAAATTATGTTAAAACTGAAGGTGTTCTGAATTACAAAGGAAATCACAATTTTTACACGTTTCTCCCCATTTCTGTTAAACTGTCCCATGTAATCTTAGAAGTCCAGAAAAATTGGTGACAGATACAGCTTTTAGATGTGTGTGTGTTGGTTTGACTTTATTTAAAATTCTTCAACAGTATACAGCCTCTCCCAAGCATTAGGTTTCTCCTCAGTCTTTGAGGCTCAGTCCTGGATATTTAGTAATGAGGTGTTTTGTTTGGAGTGCTGGATCTCTGGACTTGTCTGGACTCATAGTGAATTCCTTGAAGGTGTGTGTGGAAGGAAAGTAATTAATTCTGCTGCTCGATGTTACGATGACTTGGATTCAGAAGCTGTTAATCATTAAGATGCATGCAAAATCTTCAACACAATCTCAGGGAAAAAGTAGATGTACTTGCTTTGTGCCGCTACTAATTTTTAAATTTTTTTTTGATATAGAAAAGTAAAAATGTTGTGACTGCCTGCCTTCAGCACAGACTTCAACCTGGCTTTGTAAATTCAGACTACCTTTGTATGGACAGTCTCTCAGCAGCAGACCTGTTTGGAAAAGGTTTTATCTGTGCGTGTTTGGGTTTTTGCCGTGCTTGCTGTATAAGGCTGCTCATGTGGGAATGATCAGTGCTTATGCAGATTGCACGGGGTGTGGGGAAGGAGAATAGCAGTGAATGGGGACTGTGTGTCAAGAAAATGGGACTTCGTTAAATCTTATTGTCAGGAGTGTTATATTGAGCAGTGGATTTTTATAGTGAAGAGTGTTTATTTTCTTTTTTTCTCCAATCTTGTGTTCAAGGTGGTAGACCTTCACAAAATGAGTAGGGTTTAGTCCCATAGGATACCCACAGAAGTGCAACTGAGTAAACTACAAATAGCAGCCTTGTATCAGCTATTTTTAAGGTGCACTAAATTTTCATTCACAGTTCCTTTTGTGCCTTCTCTGTTGTTATGTTTATGTGGGCCCCTGCACTGTGTGTTTTTGTTCATTCATGTTTGTTTTTGAACTGGAGTATTTTCCCTTCTTTTAGGGATGTAGCTAATGTTGAAGTAAAGAGGTGTACAGTATTTAAAGATGGAATAATTAGCTGTATGCACAGATATTACATAGGTGTTTACAGAAGTCTCTTCCCCAAAGTAATTAGTTATTTTTAGAAATGAAAGTCAATAGTGAAGTTCCTTATTTTTTGTGAAAACCAAAGTATCATGAAATGCAAACTGTTTCCAGTGAGAGGAGGTAAGATTTTAGTTTACTGTTGATTTGAGGGGTGTGTTTTACTTTTGCAACTGTGCAAATCTATGACTTCTTAGAAGTATTATTTCATCTAAAATGGAGTTATATAATCATCTGTTGCTCCTAAGGCAGCATCCCCAGCATTTTCTTGAAAATTAGGGAGCTGGGACGAAGTATAGGTGAGAGCTTACAGGATATAGCTCTGGGTAAAGAAAACGTCAGTAACTGGAACTGCCAGGTTCCTGAATCAGTGTCAAATGAAGGGAGTTTCTTTATACTGCAAATAAAGAAATTTGAGCCTCCCTTCCGCCCCCCCCCCTTGACAGGAAGTCTTGGCGTGTGATTCTGATTGTGATGTACAAATCTTGAATTGTTTTAATCCTCTGATTAGAGGACTTCTTAGCTCTGGGAAAGTTATTTAACGATTGACTGTCTAAGTAAGTTCTCATCATGTGCATATCTAATAGTAAGACATTCAGTTTGAATGTCAGCCCCAAGTGGTATCCACATTGCTTTTTTTTTTTATAGGTTTCCAGATGTCATAACCACTGCATAGTATTCAGCGCATATATACTGCACTAATATCTGAGCTATTAACTTTCAAACTTCACTTTACTCTGGTAGCAGCATTTCAGATGTTCTCTCCATTGTAATAGTCCTTCCTCAAAGAGCAGCACTGATTTTTGAATGTCCTTTGATTTTTCTTTTTAAATGACCCTTTTATGTTTCTCTTAGGAACAGATAGGTATTTCAAGCTTGTCATTTCTTCTGTATACTTTTTTTTGGTCTTTTCTTCTTTACACTTGTTTTAATGTAGCCTCATGTTTTAGGCTATCTTTCTGCCATATAAATATGCTTCTTTCTTTCGAGTGAGACTGTCAGCTAAGTGAATTGGAGACAAAATATGCATTGACACAGGCAAATGTAGCTACCTGTGTTATTGTAATAGTTTTTCATGTGTCTATTAAAATATATTTAGCATTGTTTTCTGGAGCACAAAAGGTATTCTAAAGAATTTCTGGTTTTACTCTGTTACCTCATATTTTTTTCTTCACCATACTGTCTGGAGAGAATGTTAAGAGTTGTGATTTGGTAACTCAGATAGAAGAAGGGTGAGTTGTTCACCCATTTAAAAAAACTGAACCCATTGCTGCCACAAGTCGATATTACTGAATGCTATTTCCCAAATTATGCTGTTTTCCCTATATACAACAAAACCCCACATTATTTGTAGAATTACTTTGGTAATATGAAATCCGTTAGTTCGGATTTTATTGGGGCATGGAGCTGAAGCTATTTTCTTCCCCAGCCACTGATCCGAAAGGCATGGAATCCAGGCTTTGTGATGCCCTGCTCACCGAAACATGTTTCCTCATGTTTTAAATTATTTTCTTCATGTGATATAGGTTGTACTTCCCCTCTGGCCTTTCTGGTTCATCTACTCTTTCCAGTAGCTTCAGCATTTGACGCAGACCTTTGCAACAGCATGGGCTATTTGAAGTGAGGAGTAGTGGTTTGTCACTTGTTTGAAAACAAACACACAGAAAACATTACCTAGCGTGAATTCTGAGAAGCCATCTATCCGTGCTCCTGGATGAT
This sequence comes from Cariama cristata, assembly GCF_000690535.1. Classification (NCBI taxonomy): domain Eukaryota; kingdom Metazoa; phylum Chordata; class Aves; order Cariamiformes; family Cariamidae; genus Cariama; species Cariama cristata. Next base: position 3,939 of record NW_009599219.1, on the reverse strand, counting down.
AAATTCCTCACTAAGAAACAAATATACTGTAGTGGGGATGGTTCTGTAAATACTGCTTGTGGTGATTCTCTCTCTGGAGAGCTAACATTCAGGATGTTGTAAACAGCAAAGCCAAATTAAAAAAAAAAAAGAAAAAAAAAGAGAAAAAGTTCGTGTGAGTGTATGTGTTTCATTTACGCTAGCTTTAATTTTACACCTATTCGATTCCAAGCACAATGACTACTACAAGCAAACGTGCGATGATATGTTAAAGACAGTCCTGATATCTAGTGAGCCTCTGATGGTATTAAAATGTCTGCAGGAAGTAAGGTTGGACTCGATGATCCCAGAGGTCTCTTCCAACCTCATCAATTCTGTGATTCTGTGAAGTAAAGTGCATTCAGGTTACTGACAGTAACCACTGTGACAATGTGGGCTACAGAGTTGGCTGTGAGTTTTGAGGAGTTTCCTACCTCACATTTCCTAAATTAAGAAGACTACAAAGCAGATGGATTGGCCAAAACTGAGGTTTTAGAATTTTTGTTGGTTTTTTCCTTCCACACGTTTTTCCATAGGCACTTCTTCATAGTCGCCTTTAGGAGGGGGTACAGTCTGAGAATGTGTAGAGCACGTTTGGTTTCTAGACATCCTTTGTATAGTAACACCATGTGCTGAGAGGCTGGCAGGCTGTAAGACACTGTCAGTCCAATTTGTTCTGGCTCCCTCCCTCGCTGAATCTGGTGACATCACACAGATAGATGTGCTTGCGAGAAAAACAGCAGAAGGAGTTGAATGTCTGCCAAAAATTTGCAGTATGAAACTAAGCTGGCTGCTTCCAGTCTTGTTTTCACGAATCTTTCATTACGTGCTTGCGTTTTTTGCTTGCCAGGATGTTCTTTGCTGAACAAACACAGCAGCAGTGAAATCTCACCATACTTGGCATAACACAGTCTCACACAGAAGCTTTGGAGGAGTAGCCTGATCTCCACACTCAAAGTTATTCCAATTTAATAAATTATTCTAAAACCTTTTGAATTCTAGTAGAATCTTATTCTGTATTCCCCCCAAACTGTAGCTGATTTGGTTTTTAAAGGTGGTTAAGTGTTTCTTTGCAGTTTGTCAGAGGTGGTAAACACAGGAAACACTGAAGCTGTGAAGGATAGTCTTTGATCTAGTTCTTCCAAAGCTAGACAGTGTTTACATGTGGACATCTAAATTTGAAGGACTATGGGGATGAACAGGGGGTGCACAAGTACTGGCTAGAAGAGATAAGAAAGACTATCTTAGACTGTTGACTGTGCAGAGGTTCTATAAAATTGTTTGATTAAATAAATTGCTCATGAACTTCCTGCAGAGGATACATGAAATAGTTTACTTCTTCCCTGAAAAGTTGCATGATTGTTCCAGCTTTGCTTTCACAAATGATATAGGATAGCCGCTGTTAGATGAGACCAGCTGTGTTTGAGGAAATTTTTTTCAGTTAAATGGTATATACTTTCTGCTCGACCTGTTTGCAGGAAAGTATTTATATTCAAGAAGTAAATAAATTGCAAGATGGCTAGTGAAATTCACTGCTAAACTTTGCTAGTCAATAACCTATAGAAAAATAATAGATAGGAAGGACCATAACAAGTGTAATTGTTCATGTCTTCTAATGTTTCACAAGGAATATGCAGCTATTATGGTCATATAAGCATTTTGTAACTACCTCGGTCACATTAGCTGGAAAGCGTACATAATCATAGGAAACTATCATTGAACTTGAAACAATTCGGATGTCAACTGCGAATACAATAAATTCCCCATTACTTCTATACAAGTCTGCACGGGCCATAGTAGTACTGCTTTTTTAATGCAAGAACAACATATATTACACTATAACTAGCAAAACAGAGTTGTAGAAGACTCCTTGATGCAACATTGTGAGGCAGTCATAGGAGTATCATTAAAGTTCGGTTACTTGATTACTCAAAAGAACTTTATTTGTAAGTCATCTTTTCCTACAAATTACGTTTCTTCTGGCTAATGTCATATACTTTGCTGCAACTACCTGAGTATTTTGGAGGTGAAGTTGGATAGAAGCATGTACAAGGTGAATAGAAGCATAGTTAAGTGCAGTTTAATGATATTAAGTGACTTGCAAATACAAATACAGTGTAGACATGAGCCAAAGAAAAGCATGCAAGTGAAAGTGCGTGGACTAGGAAAGTAATTTTGATGCTTATCCATAGTGAAGCAAGATGGCAGGCTGATGAAATACAACAGACACAAACTTGCTTGGTTTCCCTGCTCTTTAGTGCCACATTGTTGTTCTATTATAATCAAATTGCAAAACATTTCAGTACAATGATCAGCTGCCCTGGATTGCACAATTGCTTCAAGTTTTCCCTTCAAGTGAAACAGATAAAAGAAAAATGATTCTTCCCTTACTCATACCACTTAACATACAGTAGTAATGCATAAACACAGCTGAATGAAAGTAGCTGAAATGGCAATGAAAACATTGGAGTTGTTTGGTTTCAGTGTAACTGCTGTGCTGAAATTGAACTCTTAATATCAGAATTTAAGAAAGGGAAATGTTGTTTCCTTTTTATGAACAAGTAAATCAAAGCAAAACCAAGTGGAGATTATTGTCATCATTGTTGATAAGGTGGAGGTGTCCTTGCTGGCCAGGAAAAAGAGCGAGTACACTTTGGGGTACTGCTGCCTGGAGTAAGCTCTGGTTCCAAAGGAAACTATAATTCCTTGCTTAGTAGATCACGTAATTCATGCTCTGACAGACTTTTGTCAGGGAGCATCTCTGAGATTGCTATGGTGCTGACTGTATATTGTAAAATATTAACTTTGTAGAGCACTTCTTATTTAAAACAAAAACAAATCACAAGGACTTGATTTCTGCTTAAAGTTCTGGATTCCCTACCCCCAGCCCCGGCTGTGTGTCTTCCTCTACTAGCCTTTCACATGGAAGATGAGGGAGCAAATTAAAGGAACAGGAGGTTGACACATTCTTTAGGATGTAGTGGTAAAACCTTCAGCTAAAAGGCTTGGAGAGTACCATGTGTTTTACATATTTTTTTTAAAAAAAAAAGTAGGACTGCAGCTCAGGAAGTTTTCATTCTGACAGCAATCCATTGATTAAATATGTTTATAAAAGATACTTTTATAAATCTGGTATAGTAGTCTTAATTTTTTTTTTTCCAAGGGGAAGCTGCCTCATTAATGTAGACTTATTAAAAGTGTGTCAGACTATTTAAGTAGTTTAACTCTTGGGTTTTGATTTCCAAGAACCATGGCAGTGTCTTTACAGGGGATTGCACAAAAAAAAAAAAAAAGAAAGAAAAAGTCATGGGTTTGAGACAGATAAAAAGAAACGATGAGTCAAAGTGTATGATTTCCTCCTGGGGAAAAATATTTTGTAGTCTTTCAGATCAAAAAGTCAGAGTGGAGGTCCCAACAACATTCACTGGTGCTAATAATGTAGCCTGCGCTGTTGAATTGATGTTTGCTTGGTGCTCTTTTGGGTGTGTGATGGTGTTAGTGGTTTTTGCCATCAGGAGAAAGGTGATAGCTTTAAATATTGTTCAGAGGGGCATAGCCATCTGCAGTCTCTTCTGAGCTTGGATGTCTGTCAGACCTTTGATTGGATTGCTTCCAGAAATTACATTGGCTGAAATGTCACTTACATGTTCCTATATAATGTAGTGAGTGATATCACTGTTCATTGCTGCTGGCTTTTCTGTGCCAAAAGGAGCGAAATTGCCATCAATCGTATTCTGCTCTGCAAAAACTATACCATGGTGCTTTGCTTGCAGTTTAGCAACTTGATTTTTTAAAATGACTTCCACAAAAACTAGCCACAGCATTGGGACCCCAGCAAGATGTGAATATGCAGTTGATGTCAAAGGGATTGGTACTTTCAGTGTATAACAGTATCATAGAATCATAGAAGCATTATGGTTG
>NW_009599218.1:0-610 GCF_000690535.1 Cariama cristata | reverse complement strand
TGAGGTGGGAGGAACGGGCAGCGGGCCGGCAGCTCACGCCTGGCGCGAGGGAAGCCTCACTTCCCTTTCCTCTCCCCAGGCTGACGAGATCGAGAAGATCTTGTGCCACAAATTCATGCGCTTCATGATGATGAGGGCTGAGAACTTCTTCATCCTGCGCAGGAAGCCTGTGGAGGTGAGGTGGCAGGGAGGGGACAGAACAGCTCTCGGCTCTGCTGCGGGCACCTGGGGCGGGGCATCTCCAGTGTGGAAGTGGGATGCGAGGTCACGTCGTCAGTGGCCTGGGTGCTCATCCCCAGGGCGCTTCGCTCTTCCCCAGGGCTACGACATCAGCTTCTTGATCACAAACTTCCACACAGAGCAGATGTACAAGCACAAGCTCGTGGACTTTGTCATCCATTTCATGGAGGAGATCGACAAGGAGATCAGCGAGATGAAGCTCTCTGTCAATGCCAGGGCCCGCATCGTGGCAGAGGAGTTCCTTAAGAACGTGAGGCTCTGAAATGGGAGGAGGCAGGTCCCTTCTTTTGGGAGCAGGGTCTGGGGCTCAAAGCCAGCATGGCCTTTGTGCCCAGAGCCCCCCAATCCCACCTGCAGGGAAGGAGATGAC
>NW_009599217.1:0-1180 GCF_000690535.1 Cariama cristata | reverse complement strand
CTGTGCCGAGGGCGTCCGGGGGGTTCGAGGCAGGACAGACTGAGAGCAGCGTCCCCGCTGCCCGGACCCTGCTCCGTGCCGTTAATAACATCCCGGCAATTAAACTGGAACTAACGCAACGATAAAAATAACACGCTGTCCTTCTGCAGCGTGCTGCATCCCACAAGCTCAGAGGTGTTTAAAAACCCATTTAAAGCCAGATCCTGCTATCAGACCGGCGCGGAGGGGATGGCGCTGGGGTCTGCGTGGCCGCGGGGCTGGGGTCTGCGAGGTGTGAACGGCCCCAGTGCCTTCCAGTCGACAGACTGGTTTGCCAACTGCCAGGTTTGAAGTAATATAAATTACATGAATTTTTAATTTTTCTACTTTCTAGAGTTGTTTAATCCCCAGGGGTTGGTTTTCAGGTTTTTCTCCGTGATACGAAGAGCAGAAACTCATTCTTTTAATGGTAATTGAGCTTCTCACGTCATTGCAGGACTTGGAAGCCGCGATGGCTTTAAATAACGAGAGGGGGTGAACTCGGGTTCCGGCTGTTCCGGCGGTTTTCTGTGGCTTTCTGTGGTTTTCTTGTGGTTTTCCTTGCTCTGCTCTGAGGTCGGAGGGGCCAGAAAGCCGCATCCCTGTCCCGTGTGGGGACACGCTGCCCTGGGCACCCTCCCCAAAGCAGGATGTGACCTGGGGGGGAGACAGGGCCCCGTGGGTCGTGGTGTCCTTCAGGAGAGCTCTCGGGAACGGCGTTGGGGGTGACCTGCCTCGTGTGCCCCATCGATGGAGCCGCTTGCCAGCCCTTTCCCGACCCGCTCGTGCCCGGACGTTGGGGCTGGCTCCTCCCCGACCGAGGTTTGGGGGGGTTTTGTGGCGTTGCTACCATCTGCCTGGCACGGTGGGCGCGTGGCCCTGGTTCTGCCGCGGGGCCGAGGGTGCTGGTGCTGGTGCCTTGGAGCAAACCTCTCCTTTGGGTGATGCCGTGTCGGTGGAGGAGGACGCTCTGGGGCAGGGATGTGGTTCGCCTTGAGCGGAGCAGCTCCGCGGGGGCTTCGTCCCGGCCCCCACACCGGCCGTCGGTGGGCTCCTCTCCCTTCGATGAGCCCTCGGGAGCCCTGGGTGCCCATCTCCCCTTTTCCTTTTGGCTGCGAGGGAGTAGGCGATGTCCCGCTCCCGGTGGGTTTTGAAGGGGGGC
>NW_009599216.1:32018-40759 GCF_000690535.1 Cariama cristata | reverse complement strand
TAATATATATTTTTATAATTCATAAAAGGAAAATAACCCTGATTAAAAGAGGCCTTTTATTAATGGAATGACTTTTCAATGAGATTCATGTTACAGATGCAAATGCATGGAGAGATATGAGTTGAAACTGAGTAAAAGAAACACACACAGAGATGAGCTACTCTTTTCTGTTCCTGTAATAGTTCCTGACAGTAATGACAGTTTGTATTTTCAAGAGCTTCTTTTGTTGTTGTGATTGATGACATTTTTCTCTTCTCTTGGATCTGTTGCTGTAGCCGAGATGTTCAGCTGAAGATGTTTGCTTAGTACCCTGTGGGATGGTGGAATTATGACACTGTAGGAGGTGTATTTTTCACTCTTTTCACAGTCTGTCTTCATTCTTGCCATTTCTATGGTAGTTTCGTGATGGAACCAGTTCACTTTTCCCTCTTGTGTAGACACAACTGTCCTACCTGGTATGCACGTAGAGAGGGAATGGAGCAATGACAAGGAGTTGTGTGTTATTACACTGCTGCTTGGCATAATTTCTTGCTCTCATTCTTCCTTCCAAGAGTCTCTGCCAAACGTGCTAGAGTAGAATGATCCAAGCAGAAAGTCTCCAGACTGAGGCTGTGAATGCTTGAAAGCGTTTATTCACATGTTGGACAGAATCTGACAGCTCATGATTATATCTGTGATGTCTTAATTGCAGACACAGAAGCGCTTATCCATAAAGTCAGTTAGCACCATATTAATCATAGACTTTCAGGTGTGGAGGTGCTTAAGTCCAGACAGAGATGGTTATGGTTAGGTTGGTAATATCACCTGTGGTGGCACTCACCTGCACTGTGAGGGAGGCACCGATGAGGGCTTTTACCTCAGAGAGGATATAGAGCCCAGTCATTGCTTTCATGTCTCCAGTCTGTTGTGCTGTGCCCTGGAACATCTGGAATAGGAGCTCAGAGGGTGCCAGCATCCCTGCTTTCAGCTCAGGGCAGAGCTCAAGGGGCCAAGGAGGTGCTGAGAGCTACATGCTGTAGGCAACTGGGGAGATCAGTGTCCCAATTTGGGGAGGTATTGTAGGAAAGGTGTGGGAGCAAGCTAGGTGGAGTTATGTGGTACAGTTTTCATAGCAGGGATGTACCTGCAAAGTGTGAAATGCAGGACTGTAGGAGAGGGCATGATTCTGCTGGCAATTAAAGGACTGGAGAGGGAACAATATTATCTGTTTAGGATGCACCAACAGAGAACAGATGGGTTGAGATCCTGTTTTGAGTGGTACACAGTAAGATGCTGGGAAATGAAAGTGGAGGCCTATCACTTCCAGTAAATGCTTGGCCAAGAACCAGAAGTTGTCATTGTTCCAGCTTGTTACCTGTACTGCCAGTGGTGCCAGGATGAGTCTTGTGAGCTGTCTTTGCTATAATTTCACTTGCTTTCTAAGCCAGGCTTACCTGTCTTATTCTTAACCCAATGTTCTTGTCTCATTATGGACAGTTACATGTTTCTCAGGCAGACTTTGACTGTTTTGGGGAAGTAACATGTGGGATCAGCCTTTTCTCCCTTTTCTGCAGGCAAGCTAGTGCAATACAGTAGAAACAAGGTGAGTGAGCTTCATGAAGGCCTTGGCAGTCCCTTGCAAAACAGGGGGAAAATGGGCATTTCCTATAAAAATACCTATGAGAATGGGGGAGTATTTTGCATGATCAACCTTCCTACACCCTTTTTTAGCTTATTGTGTTGCTTCCAGAAAGGATTATTGTTCTTGTCCAACACCCAGACCATGTTCAGGACATATTTGAAATCTGAATGCCAGGAAAGGGTTATAAGAAGATAATACAGATTTTATTGAGTTCTTGGTTAAGGCTTGGACTGCTAAAATAAATCTTAAGAGTCAAAGCCATGTTATCTAATATTTAGTACTGTTTGTATTAGCAATACTATCAGTCTTGAGGATCCACTGTGTTTTTTACTTACATGTAAGCATTTAGATGAACATTAAAGAGCTTATTGATTTTCTATACACAGAATGATTTATTGATACGTTTCTCAGATTTCATAATATTCATTTGCTAATAGCTCCATTGATTTGTTTTCACCAAAGAAGCTCCCAAAGAACAAAAAAACAAACCATCCAAAACCTGATGAAACTGAAGATGTTCTTTTACCATGTAGTATGGCTGGGTGCAGAAACATACTTAGAGATAATAGGAACACAGATAGTTTAAAACAAATATAGTCAGTTCTGATTATGAAGCCACACTCTCTGCTAGGTGCATTCTTTTTTTGAATGTGTGCCACTAACATTACCATAGGCTGCACTGGTGGCTTTGCAATTTAATTGTTCATATTTGCAGGAACATTTAGTCTCCTTTGGGACTGAATGCTTAAAGGAGACTGATCTCAGTTTGGATTTTTTTGTTTGTTTGTTTGTTTGTGTAGGCAGGCTCACCTGCCTATGCAGAACTCTGTTAATGTCTGTGGGATTTGGGGCAAATTCTGCCACCCCTCTTTCTGTAACAGCTTGCAGCAGCTTGTAGTACATGTTCCTCTACTTCTAGACAGCTGCCTCAGCTTCATGCAGTATGTGAAAGTTGCAGCTTCACAACTGTGTTTAATCTTTACTTGAAGACTCTCTTTTATAACATTTTCATTCTGTATTTAATCTTCAAAATATTGAATCAAGAACACAACTGCCTTGTTACGTAAATCAGCACAGCAATGGCCCATTGTTTGTTACAGTGTCTCAGGATGATTTATTTATTTAAGTAATGTATGTTAGATTCAGCATTTCTGAACTTGCCTTTTCATATTTACATGGCAGAAAAAATAATAAAAACATTTAAACACACTTTGAATTTCCTTTTGTGGATATCTCAAAACTTCATGAAGGAGACAGTGGCGCTGCAAGCCTCAAAATGTTATGAAAGTTTTTAACCTCAGGTGCATGAGTTAACCCATCTGCATTCACGGAATGCAATGAGCTCAGGGAGATGTTGAGCATGTACTTCACCCTTTTCAGAATTAAGGTTAAATTCTGTGCTAAAGTACTGTTTGTCCTTTAAAGGTAACAGACTGGAGAAGAGAGGTTCCACTGTTAGTTTCCTGCAAGTCAATATTTTGTTCCTAATATTAAAAAGAGTATATGTGTTTTAATATTAGGACCAAAATAGTAGTAAAAATCTCATTAATGTCTTTAGCAGAATGTACTGACTACTCTCAAATTGCATTGTGTGAGCAGGAGTAGCATGGAACTTAACTAAGTGGAGCATTTTACCCTTAGTACTGTATCACTCTGTCCCACAATACAAAACCTAATTAGTGCCTCCAAAGAAGCGTTAAATAGATTTCATGCTGTTTAATAAAGACATTACGTGTTTTTGTCTAGTGCAAAACATTAGAGGGAACGTTCATAGTGCATGTTTCTGCTGCCTCTTTCACAATTAAGGTGCAGTTTTACATTGTATCTGCCTCGGGAGGGCTCAGTAACTTTTTTGCTCATCAAATCTTTCCTCTCATTGTTATGCTCTATTTGTTTTGGTGTTATTGCATAATGATATTGAAATAGACTCTTAATGAACATCTTTGCTAGTCATTCAAATTGGGGGGGACAGCTCTTAGCACCAGCATATATCAGGCTGGCATGACTTGAGGTTCAGTGATGCTTTTTTGGTGCTGATCTTTAAGTAGTAACTGAGAAGGAAGAGTTTACTTTGTGACACCTATAGCCTGAACCTTTTCATTCTTGTGAGTTCTCATTAAAATGTGATATTTCTTCCCGAGGGTCACCATTACTGTCAGGTTTACACAACCCTAATGGTGACGTTTTGTTTCTGATTTCATCCCTTAGCTGGCCTTGTCTGGCCTAAAGTGTCTGAAGAGCAGACCTTCTAGACTATATATGCTGAAGTTCAAAAGGAGAAAAATACCACCTTAGGGAAGGGTAGAAAGCCTTCTTGAATTCTGCCAAATCTTGCCACCTTGTACATGAACCTATAAAACTAACTAAGCAACTTATTAAGGAATATCTCATTGTGCCTATTGAATCTGTTGCGTGGCTCTTGGCAGGGTCTCCATTTGGTTTTGTGGGTTTCTTTTTGGCTTTGGGTCAGTTTCTTCAGATGTGTTTAAGTGATCCCTTTTGGGGTTTTTATTAGGAGGTTTATATGAAGTATTATACATTACTCATCTAACATGTTTTGCAAAACATTTATAAGACTTTGCAAATTGTACTGAATTAATCTTCATAATTTTTATGTTGTCTAGCTTCATGGCAGTGTGAATTGGTGTAAAGAGCATCAGTGATAGAGCTCTGAACTGGTTCTAGAGCTTTGGTTTCTACTAACTCACTGTAAACATTTGATCATGACTCAGTGATACATGAACATAACTATCATAGCCTAACTTCTGCTTAGAGTATTTTGAGAATGAGTACTTGCCAGCTCAATATTTATGTGGAAAGCAGCTAAAGCTGTACCATAGCACTTCAAGATCAAAACATTGTAGGAACTGTTCCATCATTATGCTGTCAGCTGTTGATGTAATATATAAATTTGTGCAAGTAGCATTTTTCTGCATCTTGTTCAACTCATCAGCATAAAATAGGTTTCAATTTTGCAACAGTCTTTGTTCATGGCTGGCACAACTTCCCACCTTGGAGTCACCAGCTCTTTAAATGTATGTTGTTTCAGGAATACTGAAACAGCTCGCTGCTCCCAGAACCACTGAAAACTTAATAAAGGGCAACATAAGAAAACACTTAATCAAGTCCAGAGACAACCAGTGTCCTTATGTTGGTACTTTGCGTGAGCCTACAAAACCACACAAGTAGAACCGTGATCTGAAGGTCACCAAATGCAGTGAATTTTCCAAATGTTATATAATTAAAGAAACACCTGTACCCCAGCCAAATAACTTCGTGCTGATTTGCTGTGAAAATGTTATGCTTAATAACCCTAAAAATGTCTAATTTCTTATACCTGGTGGAGGTTGCAAGCAGAGCAGCAGTATATAAAACATGAAACATTAGTTCAAGATGTCTTAAAGGGTCTCTTAAGATTGATTTACTAGTGTCCCAGTGTGTGTTTCTTAGTTTTTGCAATTACGTTTAGTACACTTCAGATGAGGGAAAAAAATAGCATTAAAGACTGCTGATGATTTATGAAGACTTAAATTCTACTCCTGAACTCCTGATGTTCTTAAGCCAACAGAAATTTTTAAAGGCGAACACAGGTCACATATCCTTTCCTAAGGAGAAAGCAAAAAATCCATATTGCTTGATGTTGGCCATGCTGTCAGTGTCCTCATTTTGCACTAGAGAGAGTGCTGTTGATAAGATATCTGAATATTACAGGTTCATATCAGGACAGAAGAAAATTGGTGTCAAATTTCAGAGTTTCTTGAGGGCATGTAAACTTTTCTATACAGAAGGAAGGAAAGAAGAGGAAGGTGTAGTAACATTTTTAACACTTTAGGACTGTGAAGAATCTGTAGAAAGTTGAACGGAAATCCTGCATTAGTGAAATAAGATTCCAATGGGAGTGGAATACATTGAAGAAGTAGGAAAAGATAAATGAAAAGGTAGGACTGGTAAGCTGGATGGATGTTTTTCTGTCTCTAAATTTTACATACATATTTCTTTGAAATCTTCCCCACTGAGTGTCAAACTGCTGACTCCTAGGATGTGCGCATGAGGGGTTAGCAGTAAAAGGTGTGGTGTCGGTTCTTTATTCATAGTTTTTTCATCTCAAGGTGCACATATGTGTGCACGTTATAGACGTAGAGACTTACTTTGCTATTACTGACCACATTCCAAGTTTTAAAGCAGATTGGTAAAGATAAATTGGCAAAGGATACTCCTGATTTCATAGCTGAGACGTTTTGTCCATGACTGATAACAGCACTAGTTGGAAGAGAAATGCAGATCTACCTGCCTCCCACCCCCAATCTGGAGCAGATCCTTTCTCTTATTAAGTTGAGAAAACACAGTTAACTATCTGCATAATTGTAAATGGCTAAATTATATAGACTAGGTACTTCGTGGAAAGTCACTGAATGACTGATCTGGGCTAAATAAATGTTTTCATTTAGTCTCTGGTTGCTCTTGACAGTAACTGAGAACCACAGTGATTTAATGCTTGCTAATTGGAATTTATTAAATGAGTAAAGGCCATAAGCCAGTGACTAGTAGTGACATCCAGGTATTATTATCTCTGAACCTGCATGTCATCTGCTTAAGAAAAAAAAAGTCATCTTACATTTGAAGAGTCAGAGGTTCAAATAGCTACAAAGACAGTTTTATAGTCATTACTAGTTCCTGAAATGTACGGTATGGAATAAAGGCCGATTGGAAGATAAATGTTGTTGGCGGTATTGAACTGGGCAAGCACAAACAAAAAAAAGGCAGGCGGGTCCCAGATCCCGAGCAGTGAAGGTGCCTTTAAGATTCACTGGTATTTTGTGTAGAAATCATCATCTGTCTTTATAGATCACAAATAGAATGAGGACCTCTAGGACAGTCATTTGCCAAAATTATGTTGTACTGTGAAGATGAAGGCAGCATCTTCTCTTGGACCAGGGAACACATGCATGTACATGCTGCACTCTGCAAAGTGCAGATGATTCATTCGTAAAATTATTCATGGAATCAGTAATTATGCAGATAGCCTACTTGCACACAGTCTGATGTTTGTAGCGGGTCTCCTTGAGTAGTTCCTGAGAGGAGCTAGCTGAGGTATACGTTCCTGATGTTACAAAGGTAGGAATAACAATGGTAAGGTCTGAGGACACTGTCTGTTAGCCAAACAAAGATAAAGGCAGAAAAAGCTTGTTGAGTATCTAACAGAAAGCAAAAACACTGCAGGAATCCAATGCTGTATGTGCCATTAGCCGTATTATAATAGACAGCCCTTTAAACTGGGAAAATTCAGTATGCCCCCTACCCTCTCCAGACAATTTGCCAAATGCTCCAGTGTGCTGCTCTTCCAGTGATCTGCATTGCTGCAAGAAGACAGAACATTGGGGTCTGAACAACTGGCCTAGTTTACCAGTTCTAACTTTTTCTCAAAATCTGTGTCTCTACTGACCATCACTACCTGAATACTAACTTTTCCCTGGTTTTGCTTTGTCTCAAATTTAGATATTCTCACCCAAAATATTTTTGGCTCTCACTACATTTTTTTAAATGCATTATAGGAATTTGATATCAGTGTGAATGTTCTTGCTTTAAATTGACAATGGTGTAAATTGTATTTACAATTTTCCTGTCGATTTACTATTCTTGCTTTTTAATGTTGAAACCCTTTGGCCTAGCTTGTTTGACTGTCTTCCTTATTTGAGTATAGAAACCTATGACCTTTCAAAGCTCTACCGCTGTTGTCATGTTCTTCCTTTTCCTTTTTTTTTTTTTTTTCTTTTTCTGGCAACATACTTCAATATACATACCAAAGGGGTGAGGTCATCAGGGATATCCATAATGTGGAAGTGTGATATGAATTTATTACACATCTCATATGACCTCCTCCTATGGCCTCATCCTGAAATAAGGCCTCTTCTAGCCTGCTCCTCCTAATCAAGGCATGAGATTTTTGTCTAAACCAGAGGATACTTTAATTCAGTTTGATATTTTCTTTTTCTATTCCCTCCTCTGACAGTTGAAAAGCAACTGTGTCTTGACCTGCATCTGGGTGGTGCCACATCTATTTCCTTCGATTCCTTCAAAAAACCTAAATGGAGTTTGGATATTCAGCCACCATTGTATCTATCCTTGGTATATCTGAAAACTCTACCAGTGACTTCATAGGTGACAGACAAAAAATGACTCACTGAGATTCTGCTCTCAATTTCATGTAGAAATTATTTTTTTCCTCTCCAGGAAGGTGTGTTTTTTTTTTTTTTCTATCTTATCCCTCATGCTCATCAGTCTCTGTACAGATCAATCAGGGTGAAACATCTTCCTTCCACACAGGAATGAATAACACAGCCGCACTGATCTGAGCTCTTTTCAATGCTGCATGATGAAATCTGACAAATTAATTAAGTTGGCTCATACATGTACAGACATGATTGTCTTCAAGTTATATAACTGGATCGACATGTGCTGTAGGTTAAAATTACCTCATTAAAAACAAGTCCATGCCTTGCCTTAGATCCTCACTGAATCAGGCCCTGAAAGGTGAAGCATCAACATTTATAAATAAAGTAGGTGATTAGAGTTTATGCTAGTTTTAAAGGAGTGTTGCATATTAGTTAAAGAAATCTTCGTAAGTGGTTTTACACCAATGAATTCAGTTACAGTGTTTTGGAAATTATGTTTGTTTTACCTAGATTTATTTGCAGAGCAAAATGTTGAAATCTTCTATTTTGGCATACTTTGGAAGGTAACTTACTCTTCTTTTTTTTTTTTTTTTTTTTTTTTTTTTGGTAAAGCTTTGACTTTGACTTCTTTAACTGGATTACAATGCTAAATTAAGAAAGAAGAAATTTAGAGAAGACAATCTAGTTGAATGCAAATTGATTTATTTTGGAATATTCTCTTACAGAAGATATCACTATCATAGGTTATGTTCTCAGGTGGACTGAACACAGATCTTAGGATATTTCAACCCTTTCTAAAACAGTTTTTGTCCCATACAGCCATAGTGAGTTGTTAATAGAGAAAGTGCCAATAAGTGGTGTTCAGGAACAAGGAATGTATTCCTGGGTTTTGTAGGGTGAATAAAATGGTTTTGTACTCCAAATGCTGTTCCTCCAGCAACAATTTA
>NW_009599216.1:17973-31971 GCF_000690535.1 Cariama cristata | reverse complement strand
TAGACACATAAACAAGCAGACTGATTTTCAAACTTGAGAAACTCAGCAGCTCCTAGTCAGTTTGGCTAAGTTATTGAAAGTTGGTGGACACCAAAATAAAGATTTAATAGCTTTGTTTTAAGCACTTGTTTTGCAGTGTTGCCTAACAGAGAATAAATAAAATATTTGTAAAAGGGCTGTTGTTCAAAAACCAAACAGACTTTGAGTACATCAGGAATAATAGAAAGCTGAATGCTTCACCAAAATGAACATGGTGACTAGTTTTAGTGTTTGAGAGCACTTAGATCAAAGCAGAATCTGCAAAAACATTTTCTGCTGTGGTTGGAATAGGAAGTGACTTTCGTGATGTGTTATACACCTTTATGTGATAACTCTGTGTGAATGTTGGCTTTTTAATGGAAATCACTGTAATCTGCTCCATCAGCCCTATTTAATAAAAACCAGTATAACCTCAATACTCTTTTATACCCAATAAAGGAATAGTTCTGGTTTTTGCACAGTGAATTCATGCATTTGACTTGCGTTCTACAATGTTCTGAAATGGACCTTGGATCCTGAGGTCTTGAAAGTTTTATTCAGAGTGTATTTCTCAGATGATGTACTTGCTGCATGGAGGACAGATATGATTTATGGCACCTAGAGATTTTGGTCTATTGTAACATTCATGTAGGAACTAAAGGGCACTGGTAACAGTAACAGAAGTAAAAAAAAAGTACTGGAGAGGGAAATAACAGAAAAAGAGAAACTTTCAAATTCTGAGCCTGGAGTTTATTATTTCAGTATCAGATATTAGCAAGTACATTTTCAAAATGATGCCGAAGTGTCTGTTTAAGACGCTTTTGGCTGCTTTTGCCTGAGATACTGTGTGCTGAAGCATGAAAGCAAATTTTAGTTGCTACCATGGTTTTGAACTAAGCACAGAAAATGTGGTTTGCCCTGCAAAAACTTGTTTTTTCCAATGTGTGGAGTTATAGGTAGGACTGTTATAGAAACCAGAATGTTGAAGCTGTAAGGAAAACCATTTCAAAGCCCTGTAAATTTGAAAAGATTGCAGTGTTTTCAATTCTATCATTAGTTTCTAAAACTTAGGATAGATAATTAAAAGTACTTATAATAAATAATACACCATACTCTTTCCACTTTTCTCTAGGCATACCATGTATTGTTGACACACATTTGGTAATTTCTCTTTTAAGAGTAGCACATTTATAAAAATTTGCTTTTCACCTACTGTAATTGAGGTTAGTAGTTAAAGATTTTGATAGATGCTAATATGGTCTACATTTCCTGTAAGGGAGAGTTTCTTACTATTTCTTTGCTTTTATTTATTAATTCAAAAAAGTATACTGCAGTAATCTTGCACGTTCTGTATTCTGTTTCAGATGATAGTGATAAGCTAGGGGTTTTTATCCAACCAAATAAATTGATAAATACAGCTGATTCAGAGCGTTTACATAATCTTTCCAATGTCAACAGTCATTTAAATTATCCTAACTTTATACTGAATCTCCAAAATCCAATTACCAGCTAATAATAATTGTCAGTTTTACTCTAAACCTTTAATGATAGGTCACAAGGGATGTTGTACCAGAAGGATTAAATCGTTGTAGACTGTAGCTATGCCCAGCCTTAAATTACTAACCTCTTATCTCATGGTAACAGAGCTACTATATGTTTTGTCGCCATTTTTGCTAAATAGAATAAATGTCACCAAAATTAATTTCATCTTTCTTAAATTAGCTTCTTAGTGTGATTTCTCACTTCAGTCGAAATTTATTTCTTGAAGAATTTAATTTCCTTCTTAATCTATTTTATTTGAGAAAGAAGAGAAAGAACATTCAGGAACAAATGCCTTTTAAATCATTCTGTGCCTAATTTTGAAATTTACCCTTCATTAATAATTGCTTACCCCTGCAGGACTCAGTTTTTTAAGTCACCATATACTTAAAATCAAACTGGTTCTGCTTAGTTCATCCTGGCTGTATTCAAGGCTCTAAAAGATAAAAGGGAGTAAATCCTGCTTGTAAGGAAAGGTAGCGCTTAATCATGTGAATACAAGATTTCCCATGTGATGGATGATCCAAGGGAATGTTGTAATTAGATGTTTTAGTTTAGTTGCATTTATTAGTTTTTAATCATATTAAGGACACATAGAAGTGAAGGAAAGTATACTTAATGTAAGGAATAGTATAGCTGGAAGAAATCCTGCCTTGAAAAGAAGGCATTGAGAGTTGGCATTGTCATATAATATAGTGACAGCAATTTATCTGAATTGCTGGCATCCTTAAAAAAATATTTCCAATGAAATGTGTATTTTAAAATAATTTAAAAATGCAGCTATTGGCTTTCTATTACATTTCCCATTCTTTTGTGTTTGATGATCACAGTCAAAAACTTTATAGAAAGTTACAATGTAATAGTTCTTTTAAAGAAAAGAAGTTGAAAGGATGGAGCAATTGAAAAGCGAAGGATTCAAAAGATAAACCTGAATGACAGGCTCGGTCTGAAATTATCATAGCTGGTGATATAAATACAAGGCCAAATGGGGGGGAGGAAGGATTTTTAGTGCTCATAAATAAAATCTATTTGAAAATATTGAAATCTAGAGAGAGTACATTGGCTGGAATAGTAAAATCTATTAAATGGCTATGATTTCCTTTTGGAAACATGTGTCTGTTTAAGAATCTATAGCATAAAGAACAGGGATGACTAGAAAAAAAAAAGAAAAAGTAGTAATTTCTTCTGTCAGCTGCACATGATTATCAAGGTTTTGTAAACTCAATTAGTAGAGAAGAATATATCCAAAATCTGATTAAATATTAGTGCCAGCAGGGCAGAAAATTAAACAGAGCATACGCATTAATAATCTATTAAATGTTCTATCAACTTTGAACAGCTGTAGCAGTTGTAATCAGACATTTCTTTGTGGCATCCTACAGATTTGTACAGGACTAGGAAATCGCTGCTAGATTATTGCAGTGGGTGGAAAGTCAGAAGTGTCTGTCAGTCTTCTGACTGTGGAGGCGATCTGTGTATAGGAAAATACTGCTTTTGTGTTTAGCAGAGCTGTCATCTCTACTTTTAGTTGAGGTGTTGATATTTATCTGTATCATGGCACTGTATCTGTATCATGATACTCGTCTGTAAGGTGACTGAAGTACGACCTCAGAAAAGAGCACTGGAAAATCATTAGAACCTATGCAAAAATGTGGCTAGTGTTACTACCTTGGCATTTCTAAAAAAGAAAGTGTACCAGTCAGGTTGGTAAAACTGTAGGTTGCTTTGCAAACACAATGATATTCTGAGGAAATGGGCTTTTAATTCTTTCATAGAAGATGTGTGATACCCACTAGCCAAAATAAGTGAAAACAGAAATGGATAGTCTTCAAAGAACACAATTAATTGTAACTTCTTGAGTTAAAGTAGGAAACCAAATGATTGATAATTTTAATGGTTTTGAGAAAACATTATAGGGACTATATGTGGTGTGTTCATATCGGTAACCAATCCTGTGTGTGATGAGGAACAGCACCAGAAAAAAGGAATAAGCTGGTGAAGAGTAAAGGACCTTGATGACTGCATGCTTCCCATAGCATAACATCAGAACATGCAGAATGTTCTCCCTGGTTCAGACCAGCTGCCCAACTGGCCTGATATTCTCTATTTAAATGTGGCCAGAAGCAGAAGTCTGGAGAGGAACTGGGCATGTTTGATGCTTCCCCTTAGTACTCTTCCAGCGTTTGAAGAGTAAGCTAAGCTTGCTAAGCTAAGTAAAACTTAGCTTTTTTCAGATAAGTTTGTTTACTAACTTGTAACAGATCTCCAGTCTCCCTTGGAGTTTGTATAAGCTTCTATGCCCAGCAGCCCCTAGCAAGGAATTTCACAGGTCTACTACTTGTTATGTAAAAAGCCATATCCTTCTGTTTGTTTTGAACCTGTTTCCCACTGCTTTCTTTTGATGAGCCCCAGCTCTTGGACTTGAAAAGACAGTTGAAATTTAATCTCTCCTAACTTTTTTAAAAAAATCAGCTGCAATTCTGTAGGCCTTCAATAATTTTAAGCTTAAACCTAGTATGGCAAGATTTCCGCATGTTGATCATTAAGGAAAACTGATCATGTGTATACCTGGGTTTCTGACAAACTTAGTATATATGTCCTTGAACAATTTTTATATGACATAACCCTGTATGTACAATTAAAAAAAAATTCATTTCTTTCATCTTTTGTTGTTTGTTACTTGTATTCCAGACTCTTTTTACATAAAGAGGGCTGTGGTGTGAGAGTACCGTCTCCAGAATAAGCAATTGATCTGAATCAATGTCTACAGTTGCTGGTAGACATACAGTAGAAAGCAGGGCTTTTTTGTTAATTAGGCACTACTTGCTCTCAAGTCCTTCTTCCCCTGCCTTTCTGTAAAGACAAAAATGCAATAACTACCGGCAACAGATTCTGAAAATGGAAAGAGGTTTTTCCCTTTGTAAATGCCCTTTCTTTGTTTTTCTTCTCTTGAGGGTGTTCCTTTAGTGTTCCCCCGGAGATTGTTTGTTTGTGGTTTGTTGTTTGTTTGTTTAAGATTTGGGTTTTGTTTCCGCTTAATAGGAATGGAAGGAGACAGTATAACTTTGGAAAAACTGAAGTCTTTACCATTTATGAAACCACAGAAGTCTGTTTTGGAGTGAGAAGCTAGAAAGGCTACAAAAGTAAAGTTTGGGAATGGAACAGCAGGTTGAAGTTCTGACTTTAATTTATACCTGAGAGCCAAGGTATAGCAGTTTTACAAACAGTTCATGATAACTAATAATATGTTTCTCACACATTCTAGAACAACTCAAAAGAGAAATTTTCCAAAATATATTTCTGGTCTAGCTTAATGATACATTTTGATTTGTTAGGAAGTGTTTACTGTGCTCTCATGGTTGTAAACAATCATACTGATTTGGGCAATGCTAAATGTTTTCTTCCAAATTCTAATTGTAACTGGGTTTAGTTATAGTCACATTCAGTTAAAAATAATTTATGTAAGATTTAAGTGCTTATTTCTAACCTAGGAAATATTCTGGATTAAGTTATGTGGCATCATTTCTAAGAATAGCTTTTACAGTGACCGTAAGTAATCTTTATTACATTAGTCATTTATTCTTTGTTCCTTTTTAGTCTTTCCTTTCAGTTGTTTTTCTGTTCATTCTTATACAGGCTAGATTATAAAGGAAAAAGATTGTTCTGTTTTGGCCTTAAAAAAACAAGTGTAAGTATTTTTTCTCTCATCTTTTCACTTAGCAGGAGTACAATTTACTGCACAATGGCACAATCCCAAATGTCTGCACTGTGCAATGAACTCAAATTAGGATTAAAGATTGTCAATTTTATTCTGAAAAGCAATGCTAGGATAATATTGGCCATCTACCAAAGCTGTACAGGCTTGAAAAGTTTTGCTGAATGTGCACAGAACTCCATTCAAGCATGGGCAGTTCACACTGGCAAAGGTCAGCTTGCTCTCTCATTCTGTAAGGCCTCTAATTTTTCATCATTAGCGTCTTTCAAGATTGCTATGGGGGTTTTGCAGGAGATAAGGGGTGAACACTGGTTTGTCATATGATGGCACAAGGGTTGTTAAATATTTAGAGCTAGGTGTCAGGGAATATCTGGAGATTGAGGAGGGTGTGGCAAATGCTGAAAAATTGGAGCATTACTTTCTTGCCAATAGAAAACTGGGCTTTTCACAGAATAATGTACGTAAAGTCCATGCTGGTATGATCATATAGGTACATTTCTCTTTGGTTTGCTAAATGAATATATGCAACATACATGGAGTTATTCAGTTCGGGGGTGGGAAAGAAGGGAAACTAATTTTGCAGTGATAAGGAAGTAAAATATGTGGTGGAACTAAGGAAACAGGACCAAACCCAAATACTCAAGAGTGAATGTTGTTGCATAATGTTATGAAATACATGTGTTGCAGCAAACATCAATAACTGACTCCTTACTGCAAGTTTGCTATTTTTCCTCCCTCCACCCAGCTAAAGTAGTGTTACACTGTGTCGAGATACCTTCTTACTTTCAGGTGGGAGTTATTTTGTATCACACTGAGTTGTGTTCTATTCAAGTTCTTGACCTTTTCGTGGCAAGGCTGTAATGGAAACCTTTCCTGTGTTATCTTTTATAGTGATATGACTATGCAAATATGGATATATCTCTCTAGGGAAGAGACAGCCTATGAAAACAGATGGGATTTTTCTAAGTCTAGGCACAGCATCTCCTTGAACAATATAAGCTAAATCTGTAGTGTGATGGTCACCACAGAAACATCTGCACTGATTTGCAATGTTACAAATTATAGGGAAAGTCAGAAGGTTAAACTGGGTCACAGCTAAGCTGGAAGAGGTTAGCTTAGCTCACCATTGAAGATTTTGCAAATTCAGACAGCTGACTTTGTAGCGGAGCAGATGATGGGTCTTGCACAGGCTGTTCCACTAGCTCAGATGTAATGGTAGTGACCCTCAGCAAAGGATGTCAAAAGCAGTTAGAAACTGAAATGGGGATTAGCATCCTAAATAGGCACAGGCTTTTCTCTAGTGGCTGTTTGTCGTGGCTTGCAGGATTGATAGATTTAGAAACAACACTACATTGTAAAATTCAATATTGTCCTGAATGTGGAACATTGTCAAATGGTCTGTTTCTGTGCATTGATTCTTATCTGTGCCATGTGTGCGCGGATAGCTATGAGCATTTGTTTTTAACAATAGGCAAAACCTGAAATATTGGAGGAAAGGGCTTGTTGAGCCACTCACCAAAGTTCACTAACAACAGCTAGCTCAAATCTTGGTATTTCAAGCCCATTGCCTTTGTAGATGGTGCTGTTCTAAGTACGTTGAAATTTGCTCAACTTCTTAAAGCAGTTTAGCTGCATTCAAATGGAACAGCACCAAAGCTAGAAGCTTTTCTTCACTGACAGACTGACTAGTTTAGGTGCATGTCAGAGCTACTGCTGTTTCTGTAATAGCATAATGACCTGAATCTCTGTTATAGTCTGTTGCAAAATGTAGCTATGCTTTCCCTTCATTTACTCTATTGGATATCGTGTCTATTGTTATTTCCTTTTATATGGCACTTATGGCTTATCCAGGAAAAAGGAAATGTGAAAAGAGATACAGTCACGTTTTTTGAGTCTGCATTTGTGTCATTAATCAGAGTATATTTCCTTCTGACTCTGAGAACATTCAGTGTTATCCTGGGGCTTGGTGATTGCAGGTGTGATTCCTTACTCTCTCAAACAGCCTCCACATATCTCATTTCCAGACATAATGAAGGAAACATGATATTCATAGTACATTCTTTTTCTTCTTTTGAATGTAGGTGAGTAGGGTATGGACAAATTTTTGCTTCCTTCTCTGCTTGCTATTTCCAGCAGCAAAGTACGCAGAAGAACACAACGCATCCCCACCCTAGCGAGCAATAAAGGGAAACCTTCTCTGTGCACCAGCCATTTCGTGCATGAGCTAATAAACTAGTATCGTTTGCTGTTAAATCATCCCAAGAGGAATCAGAGGAGTAAAATTGGTGCACTTTTTGTAAGACCCTGTACCTCATGTAAATGGTTCCCCAGTCCTTAGCCACTTCCAGTGTGGTTTCAGTCCACCTGTAATCCTGTCCGAAGCCAAATCAAATATGCTTAGTGAAGGTGTAGATCTCTACTGTGTGAAAAAAATTAGAAAACATGTGACAATAGACATCTCTTTCACATTGCTGAAATGTTTTATTTGGCTTACAGAATTTTGAATAGAAGTTTAACAGGCTTGGGGTGGGTAGAGTGTGTGTATAGCTTCACTGGATACAGTAATTAAACACAATACTGCCTGGCTGCTGAATTTGAAGAGGCTTAGATGATATGATGATGTCTTTTCAGTTCTTACATAGAAGAGATTTACTATGCATGTATTATAAACCTGTGATTTATGAGCCTCATTGACTTCATTAGTCCTCAGGGGCTTCATTCTGGTTAGCCTGGAAATGCCTGTTAAATTTTAAAAATTTCGTTTATTTATTTATTTTAAATTATGACTTCATTAGAGTGAAAACATGGTTCCAGATCCTTGCCTTGTGTAAATCAGCCAAGTCTTGTGACTAACCCCAGCTGAAGATCCAGGCTGTAAATTGAAAGCCTATCCTTTCCAGTCCGATCCCAAAGGCTGGCCCTAGTGTTAGAAACACCCTCATACTAACACATAAGGGCATTTCAGTAACTTGTTTTGTGTGGCTTCTCCCAGTTAAGGCAGTAGTCTCTCCATGTGCCTAAGACTTAGGCAGACATACATATGAGATATAATGCAGTACATTTTTTCAAAGGAGGAACTAGAAGTAGGATGTTTAAAAATAATATGCAATCCCAGTGCTGAAGCCTGGGATTGCAAAAACTGTGAATGCCAAGTGAGATTAGGTTTCAGTCTGTCCCGGTTTTTTGAGTGGTAAGAGGAGCTTCATTTTCGTAGTTTTCTAAAGTACTACAGTTAATCTGAAGAGCATCTCATAAAAGTTGCTCAAGGCAAAACAGAAAAATGGCTTCACTGAAGTTGTCAAATTCCACTTGACAAGTGTCTTTTTTTTTAATGGTCCATTATTCAAATTCAAAACCATCTTGAGATTATTGTTGGATTGTGGCAGTTGCACAAGTTGTTGGGGGTTTGCTCTTCGTAGCAGTTTTCTTTTTCTTTCTCTATTTTAAGATACTGAAAATCCTTTCTACCTAATCATTTACACTAAATCCCAAACAGTTTTATTTATAGTTGCCAGAAGTAAGTTCCTAATGTCATCTTAATTAGAAACACGTGGTGAAAAAAGAGGCAACTTTTAAGCTGACACTATTTTTGAGTTAAAATCTGGCATCCCCTTTCTACTGACAAGCCTGACAACTACAGCAGCAATCACCTCATCAAATCTCTCCATTGTGTCTCTCCTGGGTTTTGGCATCCTTCCTGTCTAAATTTTTATCAGATGAGTGCTTTTTTCTTGGCAAGTATTTTAAATACCTTCTTGTTGCTTTATCTCTGCACTGTCACCCTTTGCCCTTAATGTCATTTCTCACATGTAAGACTGTGGCAGAATTCGAAACAAATTAGTTAGGAACGTAGATTCAAAGACCAGTTTTTCCTCTTGGCTCACTAGTGTCTTCTCCCCCCACTTTTTAAACACCAGCATGTCACAAATAGCACAGGAACACTCAGTTTTTAACATGTATTTTTGATGCTTTAAATCCTCAACACTGCATCTACCTCCTTTCTGCTATGGCATGTCCTGTATTGCTTTTCTTTATGTTACGTCTTCACAACATTGAAAGGTTTTCAGCTGGTGCTATCTGGATCTTTAATCCGGAGTTTTAGAAATACTCAGTAGGCTGTGTCAGAATAAGATATAAATGCTTTAGACCACAGCCAAGCTAGATATCCTTTCTGCAGCTTTTCTCAAAGCTGGGCTGGAATAGACTTTCTTGCAAGAATTCTGGTATTTCCTCTTCCAGTTGCTGTTGATTGCAAAGTTGATTCTGAACCTTGAAATTCAGATGAAACCAAGAAAATTTTTTTTGGGGGGGAAAGTTATCAAAATCATTTATTTCTTCTGATAAATACATAATTATTGGGTGACATATGGAAGCTGAATTCATATCAATAAGGATAATTTTAGCATGTGTCCAGAGAAAATTCTTTTTTATCCTACAAGACTTCAGTTATACATCTTTACTTAAGATTAGAAAAGTGCTGAATCTCAGCTGACATTTCTAAGTAAAGGAATAGAGGAGTAGGATTCTGTCTTCCACTTTATATATTGTTTAAAAATGAAAAACAAGTTTCATGGAAGCAGAATCCTGTCAGCCTTTTATTTCTCAGTTGAGGTGTATGGTTTGTCAGACTCTTAGAATTTATGGTTCAACACTCAGCTTAAGTTGAGACTGCTTTTTGTAGCTTAGATGGAAAAAAAAGAAAAGAAAGGAGAAAAAAAAAAAAAAGGCAAGGAAAAAATTAATGCAGTTTTTGGGCCTTAAACAAACGCATGGTGCCCAAAGGAGTGTTACAGAGGCAACCTTATTTTGTGATAACCTGACTTAAGAATTTGTACAGAGTTAACCTATCAGCAAAACAGACTTTGACTACAAGGAAATTGGCAAGTAATGTGGGCTTTTGTGGTCTGAGCCTTAGATTCAAGTATGTGGTCTGCAATGTAGACAAAACGTCCTGTGTGAAAAATGTAATGCATGGATACAACTAGCAATCATTGCCCACATATACTATGGACAGGACTCTTTAGAAGAAAACTCATTGTCACTAGGACTTTATTCTGTATAGTACTAGCCAGATGTTAAAAACCTTTTGATACCTTTTTATTATTTAACTTTTATGACCAAAGAACTATTAACTGCTTGCTAAACAATCTGATTATGCAAGTCTTCATTAAGTTCCAGTTGCTACCCCACCAGTTTTTTGTGAGACTGTTGTATTAATATAAAAACCAAGATGCAACTGCCTTGCAATGAGTTTTAACTCTGAATACAACAAAATTAATGACAGTATAGACAGCTCTAATTGTTGATGTCAAGGACAGACTCTGTGGGCAAGGGTCCATGCCTAGTAATTTCTTTCCAACAATGAGAGTTGATACCAATGGTTGTTGATGTGTCTGCAAAACTGAATCAATTTCTCACAGGAAACATATCAACATTACAAAATCCTATTTAGAAGCTGCTGGATTGCCATTAGGTTTTAATGTAGTTATTTCTACATTACTAAACAGACTGTATTTAAGCAATTGAATTCAGTGATGAAAGGTGCTGGTCTCCAATTCCCAACTATTTCTGTATTGTTAAATTGGTCCTTCTTATGCACAGTTGTTTAGGAAAAAATATTTCTATGTTTCAAAGGCTGCATTGAAATTAAAATTTTGATTGAAAAGAGGCAATTTACTTACCACATTCCATTTTGTTTGATACTGGCATCTTCGTTCTGTAGGAATACAGGAAATAGTAATTGTTTATTGTCTGGTGTGGGGATTGTTTTGGGTTGTGCTCTGTTTTGAAATTAAATTTTTAAAGATGCTGTGTTTCAATAGAGATTAAGCTTCTTTGCTTGCTAAAAGTAGAGTGAGGTGTTCAAGTTAGAAAAAAAATATTCAAGTTATTCAGTGACTTTTCGAAAGGATTTTAAAAGCAAAAATCTGTAAAATACAAGTTGTGCTATTCTAAGTCTACTTTCAGAAGGCACAGTATGTCGTAAGACCTCTTTTTAATTGGTGAATCTGTACTGCAGTGCTGTCATTTTATGGATGTTCTTGAAGTGCGCAAAATGCTGTCTAAGAACGTGTCTTTTGTGGACTCCAGGCTGTCATTTTGTCCCCTCCACTGCATGGGAAAGGAGTGGAGGAGAGGCTAACTGTGCTTTAAGATGTAATCCATTCTATTGAAGTAGAGCGCTCCCTAGGTGTATTACATTTCTGACCTGTGTCATACTTGGAGGTTAAGTTTTTCGAAATGTGAGCCTAAAATGAATTTTGTGTAATTATATTGGAAAAAAAAAAAACACAAAAACAAACAAAAAACAGTAGCTCTCACTGAGAACACTGTAAACTGCCGAATGCTCAGAAAATGAAACCCTCTTCAGGGTGCCATGAGCAGGCAATAAACTTCAAATGGCTTTGAATTTGAGTAATGGAGCATTGAGGAAACATACTAATTAAGGTAAATTTGGCAATTTTATTGGACCCAGTTTTCTGGTTTCTTTAGTCAATGAAGAGCAGTGTAAGCTGCCGGACTCAGAGCATTTTGAGATGCTGGCTGCTTTTCTTCATTGCCTAATGGGAGTTAAGCTCTTCTGAATATCCAACCACAGTTGTAGTGCTAAGTTCTTTTGAAAACTCCAGCTGTAAATCCCAACTTAGGCAACTAATGAAGTGGGCTGATTTTCCAATGCTAGCAGCAACCCCCTGTGAAGGCAGTAGAGGCAGCTAAGTATGCAGGATTCATTTTTATAGACATACATCTAAACTCTTGGGGCAGGTGTTTTTAAAGTAGCTAAGCACTAGACTCTAAGGGCAAGATCAATGTTCTTCAAGCTTTTAAGAGCAAGAGAACAATGCATAAAATGCTGATCAGTTGCATAAGTGGCTGAAAGTCTCTAGCTGTCTATGTTTTCCTCAGTGAAGTTGCCCAAGTATTTAATGCTCCGCTGCTGTGCATGTCAGCAGAGGCTGCCATATTGACTGTGCTGAGGCTTTGATGGCTGAGTCCTTCCTTGGCCTTTTCTGGTTTGCCAATTCCAAGTCCCTTGAGAATAATAGTGCATGTATGAGCGGGCAGCACACAATTCAGTGCAGGTTATGGCAGTCACAGACACATTTACTCCAAAACTCCAGACAGAAGAGTAGCGGCACATTAGTCACAGGTTTGGAGTGTATTCTAAATGTCTGGGAGAGAAACAGCATTTTCCTCTACGTCTACAGTGCTGACAATTTATGTTCATCATCTTCTTTTACACTATGACCTCTGTTGGGAATCCTCTGTTAGTTCTCCCTAATACTGCGGATCACAGTGCTCACTGATGTGCCCAGTTGCCCCGATTGCAACCATTGCATCCAGGCCACACCCCAGCTGGGGGAACGTGTTCCCCATGGAGACCCATGGGGCTCGAGCTGGTCCCACCAGAGGCTATGCAGCAGCTTCTTGCCCAGATGGTCAGGGAAATGGAGCAGAGACTTGTTTCTTCCCAGTATAGAGATGTGAATGAGGACCAGCATTGCAGTATATTGCAGAACATGGGTTTAGCCTCTGGATAACTATTTTTCTTTACAATCGTCTTATAGGGTTCTTAGGTGCTAGCTGCTAACTCAAAAAGGCATAATGATTCTCTTTGTTGCCCGTTTAATATCTTCACGGGTTTAGGCTTATGAGTGATTTTTTTTTTTTTTTATTTTTCCCTCAAGCACCTAAATTAGTTAAAAGTAGGATTTAGAGACTCTCGTAAATTTAATCATAAAATTCTTTAAATTCATTTGAAAGTATCATCATATGAACATTCATAGTATTTCCTTTGACACTCATGGTATAACATGCAGTTATTTTAGTAAATCATGTTGCAGAAGAGTAATCAACCATTAAAACGCATAAAATCCTGCTTCATAGTGTAGAGCCTTCCTATGACTGCACCCCCAAAGGGCAATTCAGTCACCACTTTGCATCACAATGCTATGTTCTTACTTAACAAGTGAAAGTGTTTTTGGATTCTTTGTATATGACAGCCAAGGCTTTAGCTAACCTGTCCCATGGAAATGAAGATGAATGGTAATTCTCCAGTTTGCTGCCAAATGTTATTCATAGTTATTTTCCATTCTTACATATAACATGTGCTGCAAGGCAAAGGCCATGGCACAAATGGACAATCAGCCTTCTTTTGAATTTCTAACTCTGTCATTTTAAGGGTCAATTTTGACGTCACTTAAAATAGCATGTAACTATGTGGAGAAAAGAAAGTTAAAATCTTAAGTGTTAATAGAAGAAAGTGTTAAGAACTGAGATGCTGATTTATTAAAAGATCTTGCAGAATAGCATACCAAAGCTCTTAAAGCCTTTGTTCAAAGGGAATGCTTACTACAAGGATTTAAGAGCAAATACACTTCTTTTTCAGTATAATGTAATGCTGATTTGTAGAATCACTGCACAGAAAAAATATTATAACAATAATGTTGTTGGAAGAAGGTTAAGCACATCTTTATGAAAAACCAACATTGCACGAGCAGTCTTATTGCTGGTATTGTTCTCTTATTGCATTGTAGCACGTGCAACATCCAGGTCACTGCCAGTGCACACCAGACAAGCTTAAGCTGCAATGAGTGATACTGAAGGGGGGGCAGGGTAAGGGGGGCTTTGTGTGTGGATCTGGATTGTCTCAAACTCAGACCCCAAGCAGAGATCCAGTGCTGGCAAATACAGTGAGAGTCTGTGGGGAAACTCTGCAACAGAAG
>NW_009599216.1:11292-17942 GCF_000690535.1 Cariama cristata | reverse complement strand
GAAAGAGTAGTTCCAGATAGGCCACCTTGACAAAGGTATTAGGTGTAGCAGGACATGCTGGTGTTCTGAACACATTGACAGTTATGAGCTTTTTAAGCAAATGTTTCTCATTTCTTTTTTCTCTTTGTTAGTTAAGTTGGATTGGGTGGCTGGTGCTGAAACAATTTAATCCTTGTCTACAAAGCAATTTATTGCAAGTTATTGCATCCTATTGCAATTGATTGCTTTACTGTTGTTGGTGTGTTCTGTGCTTTTTCTCTTAGAAATTTCATTTTGCAAATGTAATAATAATATTTTACATGTGTAGAGTGCCTTTCATCACAAAATACTTCACAAACTAGATAGAGTTTTTGCAGTCAGTTATTTGAAGGGGTCTTATGCTAGTACCAGGACACATAGCCATCTTTGCTCATGTAGTCCAGCCAGGTTGAAGCTTTATCATGTTGTCTACTTTCTTGTAACCTATATTGTCACCTGAGTGAAAATAACCAACTTTCATTCGTGGCTCAGATGCATTTACTGCTGTGACTCGAAACTGAAGTACTTGCTGGGTAGGAAAAAAGTTTCAATTATACTGGCTGCCACTCTGTTTGCCTGATTGGCCACAAAACTAAGAAAAAAAAAAGTGTAAGAAAGGAGCTTCAGACCTAAACAACTGTATTTTTAAGTCTCATTATTTTCTTTTTTGCATTGTTTTAGGCGGGTATGATTTTAAAAAATGTTACTGATCCAGATCCTGTGTTTATTCAACCAACTTCTGTTCATTTTAAAATTTGCATTTGTCTTATATTTATTGTGTGCTATGGCCTAAAGCGGAGACACTGTATTAATAAAGTTGACCAGCCAGAGGTAAGGGCACAAGATTCTGTGCTCTGTGGTAAGCTGGCCTTAAATTTGCACAAATCCTTGGTAATTCTATGGCATTCAGTGCAAGAACTGAATTAATTTAAACTGAACTGCACACAACCTTTTAAAAATTAAATCTGCTACATGTATGGATAATACTACTCTTAAATATTCAGCCTCTGTTACTTACTTTAATTCAGTGGATTTTTCACTGTCTCCACATAACTTCCGTGTAAAAGGAAAGACTGATCTACTGGTTCAGACAAAAGGCTTAAGTCAGCTGATCTGTGTTCTGTTTCCTTTTTATCATGTTCTTGCATTTTTTTTCTCCATCTGTAAAAAGGAGATGACAGCACTTCACTGCCTCATCATTGTGTAAGGATAAATACATTGATTGTGAGATGTTCAAAATGATTGACCCAAGTATGTAACAAGGCCAATTTATATATATAGATGCTTTCAAGTTAGAAATTGGGATATTTTGTCTTGGAGAAGTGTGGAGGAACAGATTAGCTGTCTTACTCAAAGTATTTAGTAGTGAAATGGTTAACAAAATATCTATACTGGCAATATTTAGGTTTCAGAGTTAACACCCTATTGAGATGATTGAAAATAGTTCACATCTTGCTGAACTGTCATTTTGAGCTGTCTGCCAATTTAAGAACATATTGCTGCCTCAGTCAACATATGGTTCGAGTTGATACAGTTTTCTGTGCAACCATGAGAGCTAGACACATCATTATATGAAAATGAAAACAAATGGCTGAGTCCTGAGCTCACTGCTTTAGGCCCCCTTGGTGTAAGCACAAGTTCAAAGCCACCTAGTCTTCCCATTTGGAGATTCCTGCAGCATGAGAGTGTCCAGGTGTGATGATGAGCCGCAATAGCCTGCTCCCATGCCACAGAGCCGTGGCACGCAGCCTGTAAGGGATGTTCCCGGGGAAGAAGTTTTACAGTGTGGGCACAAAGGCAAACAATCCCCTGGGTTGCTGTACCTAATTTGTCAAGATTTAATTAGATCCTGGGATTGGGGAGCCTCCCTTTGGGATTTCTACTCCTTTACTTTATCGCCAGCATTGCAGATATGTTATACTAGACACATTGAAGGACTGAACTCCAAGCTCTTACTGCATCTTAACTGTCGTACTGTAAGTTAATGCTAGCAAATAGAAAAATAAAGGTGAAAGTTTCTAAGGAAACACTTTCTTTAGTGAGCACCATGAGGTACCTGCAGAAATAAGGTTGAAAAAATTTCTGCTGAATTCATAATGGCTCCATTGTAGAACACCTGCAATTGTTCTACATACTATCTAAGATCTTTTCTTCTGATGTGATAGAAACGCCATGGTTGTGCTACAATTTGCTTTGCTATTTTTAAGTTACAGTTTTAGCATCAAATCTTTTTTTCTGCTTAGGCTAGGTAAATTTTGAAATATTTCCAACTCACTTGTTATCCAGGTATTTTCATTACTGAAGTTCCTGGTATGTCTCCTGTCATAGTAGAAAATTAATTCACTACAGAAAAATTATATTTAAATTATTTTGAATATCTAACTGAAGCTGACAAAATTGAAGCTGAGATTCCATGTTTTCCTTGTGCGGTGCGGCAAGATGCAGACCAGAGTGACTCAGATTATGTGTACAGCAGAAAACTACCCAGATTTGGATAGATGGACTTTTTTTCTTGTACATACGGCTTTGTAACTGGCTCATTTCTGGCCATTCTTTTTGACTCAACTTTCAGATTCAAAGGAATCCAAATATCGGACCAAAACTCGTTTATTTTCTCCTGCCTATTAGAAGTATTTGTGCAAAATGAAACCGCAAATCAACTCAGGTTTGCTTGTGAGATTGATGAACCAGAATGAATCTTTCAATGAACTCAGTCTAAATTTCAAGCATGTAATAAAACACAAAGGCATATCCAAAAGTCACTTTGAGTATATCCCTGAGCATCTGGTAATTTATTTTTAGGTCGCTTATTTTTATGCATTTACAAGCCAGTCAACTGACAGAGAAATGCTGCTTAGCAATCCCACCTGCAGATTGCCTATAGATGTACTGATATACAAATTGCAGAGGCATGCACCAAATGGCAGATTTTTGGCTGATAAGATACAGGCAGGGCAGCATTTAATTCTTTGGAGCTATGCTGCTGGAGGATATAGGCCAAAATCTCTTGCTGCTCCATGGAGCAGGTTGTTCAGACACATCATCGCCTCCTGTGTGTTCCTTGGAAATGATTAGAGGCTGCTGCTCTGCGCTGTGCCTTAGCAGAGTACGTCCTGCAGTGGGATCACAACTGGCTGCAGGTGTAGAGGCCAGGCTGGACTGCGCAGGCAGGTTGAGCATGGGATCAGCCTTGCATTGCAAGGATTACAATAAACAGGACAACACATTCACAACATATTTTGTCATTCACACAGATAATGTTTGCCTTTTCTAAATCTTTGTAGAAAATCTTTATTTCACCACATTGGCAAATCATCTCGTAGAGTTCCAGAGATGTGTTTTTGATTGTCTTCTTCAGTCCCACAAACTTTCTGAAGCAATGTCCTTGTGTAGCTTACTGTATTGGTTCTTTTGCACCCATGCTATGGCTGGGATTATGCTGGATTCAGGTGCCCTCTCTAGGGTTCTTGTTTCATTCTTCCTTGTTTTCAAATGTATGCATAAATCCACATTCTAAAATGGCAGCACAGTGACTGTTGCTGTTAGGTAGAGGTCATTACGTCCTAAATGATATATTAGGCCTATGTGGAGATTTCCCTGTTTGTTCCAGGGTGCTATTATGCTTATGTTCCTGACTGCAACAGGGAACCTGTTGGATTTGTCTTGTATGAGATCTTAATTTCTGGAATCTAGATCACTGCCATTAGGCTCAATGAGTCTCATGCCCTACCACTATTTACCTAGCACAGTGACACTACTTTATTTATAGGTAGTGAGGAGGAAAGAAACCAGGATACATTTCATTGATCTTCCCATGTTGTAAATGTAAAATTCATGTGCATTTTTGTTTCCTTTATAGCTGTTCTCTTTCTTTTTCCTTATTTAATATGCACTTCATACTGTGCCAAGGGGTCAGTAGGGCAAATTGAGGAGCCAGATGGCTTACCTCTACCCTAAGGAAACATACCAATATTTAGCTGGGCATTTTACCAAATAAAGGCAGGAGTGGAATCCACAATAAATGTGAGAGTTGGTTAAAACTGCATCCTTTTCTTAGATTCACAGCTACAACCTCCTTGAGGCATGAGCTTTTTATACTTCACTGCCGCTTTCTAGCTTTCTCCAAGTAACTGCATCTTAGAAGATATTAGAGGGGGGTGCACCTCATTTTATTTATGGCCTTTGCACAGAAACAAGTTTCAGTTATTTTAATCTGACTGAAATAAGAAACCATAATCCATGGATGAAAAGACAGTGGACAAACTCAGTTAAATCCCTAGTACCCTGAGGACGTATATTTTGTCCATTTCTGGTTTTTTATGTTCCCTTTTTTCTGCTGTTATTCCCAACTTTAACTTTTGAAAAGCCAAGCAGTTTAAGTAGCCGGGCCTGGGGAGCTTATTTGTATGCAGCACAAATTTCAGGATCTGTTCCCAAGCCTGTGCAGAGTGAAAAATGGCCTGCATTTTCTTGATAGCCCATGTGGTTGTAAAGAATAAATGGCTAATGAATTACAGATGAACATTGACGCAAATTAATCTTCCTGATGTCCCTGGGTTATATGGCAGCCATTTAAAAGTTTAATCAATACACTAAAGTTGAAAACATGCAGGCACTGCAGTTGTTTGGATGTAATAAACATCAGAGGGAAACGGGAGGCTTGTACCCAGTCCATGTATCATAATGACAGGTATTTATGTTTAATGGACTAAATATTTTTTATTGGAAGAGAGCAAATGTCAGCTTAACTTTGTAAGCCCCGCATTCAACTTTCCTTTGAGGTTGGTGAGAGACGGCTGACATGTCATTGAAAATGAAATGTAAAAAAACCAATTGAGACAAAGCGAGGATAAGGAGCTGTTTTGCCGACGAGATGTTGCTTTAATGCTCTGCAACTATTCATTAAATAAAATGTAAACTCTGCCATTTCAAACGTTGCAGTAAAATGGTTTACTAGGGCAGACTTTTAATGGTTATTAGGGAAAACAAGAGCCAACCACTGCCAAATATTCTTTTCTGGGAAACATTTTATTTGAAAAGTCTTTTCCTGAGTTACAATTTCAGAAGATTTATAATTATGGAGCAGTCATCCCCCCCCTCCCCCTTTCCTTTTTGAGACAAAGAAAAACAGAAAAATAACTTTCAGAATAACCATTTGATGGTCCTTTTTTTCCCTTTGAACAGAGTAATAGCTTTATATAAGCTTCCCAGACGCTTGGATATTAATTGCACTTGAAGTCAATAAATTTTAGAGCCATGTGTGTCCAGGACGTACCCATCATTGCTATAAATGGGGAAGGAGGCTATACAAGACTGCCAGATTTGCCAGGCCTACACAGTTGCTTGGCTATGTGAAAGACCACATGAATTTATTTTCTTTGCATAAAGGAAAATGTTATTGTCGTATCATTTGGTCTTATAAGAAGACAAACTTCTTTCACATTAAGCAAAAAACTCTAATAAATGGAAGAAAAAGGGATGATCGTGTTTTACCCTTTTTATGTAGTCTCTTTTAGTACCCAACTCTTGTTGGGTGATCTTACCTGAATGGACCCTTGATGGTCTAGAGTGGTCTTATGAACCTTCTGGTAATGTATACTCTGGAACCACTTCAGAAAGGGAGGATGGTCTCAAGCCTATGAGCTACTCTTTGCTTCTTTGGTGAGTGGTTGAACTGGTTCTCTCTTGACTTCATCACCTCTCTAAAATATTCCATTCAGTTAAATTACTTTCAATAACAGTGCAGCGAGTCATCTGGTATAAGTTTGGTGCTTCACTTCCTGCTTCATAATCTCCAAGCATATTGTGTTGACTTTATCAGAGACTGTTTAAGGCAGACAAGTGTATTGTGGGAGTGGTAGAAATCTCATATTACTACAGAGGCACCCGACATGTCTAACTTGTTTGGCAAGCTGGCAATTTTATTTTAAGTTGTTAGTTTAAGAATTTTATTTTATTTCAACATCTCCTTGTTATGTGTCATTAGATTCTACTTCAGATAAGGTGACTACTAATATTGTGAATAAAGCCAGATTTGGCTAAATAATGTTGTAGATTGATAGCGTCATGTTTATAAGACTACTTCCTGATAACAAAATAATTGTTGAAGGTGCATTGAAAATGTTGCTCTTGTCTACTCCCTGAATGATGAACTATTTGCATTTTTAAGCAAGCCCATAAATAAATATGTGTTTGCACCACAAAAAGTAAAAGAATGAAATTAGTACATTGGCCAGACAGTCTGTGAAGTCTGAATAACTCATTGTGCAGCACAACATTGAAATCGTGTAAAAACGACCTTTTTTTCCCCTATTCTGCTTACCCTCTGCCACTTGTCCCAAATAGAGTAGCTTCCTAGTCTCAAGGACCCAGTATGGCCAAATCTGATGATGCTTCCAGACGTACTACTTTCTCCTGATCTTACATCCTGCAGTAGGGGGTGCTCCTTCCATTGCATGGGCACACAGCACTATGGCTAGGATTTACCTGGAATGCAGAGCAAGGCAACTGAGCCATGACATACTGTTTGCTGGCAATTAGAAATGATCTGTTGAGTAGTTCTGAGCTGACTTCAATGTGACTGGTGAAGGGGAAGGTTGGAGCCTTATTATTGTCATAATGAGGCATCAAAG
>NW_009599216.1:4636-11269 GCF_000690535.1 Cariama cristata | reverse complement strand
AATTAAGTTAGTTTGATTCCATTTGAAAAATTGTCTTCTGTTTCATAAAGCTCAAAAGCAGTTTTCCAAAACTGCTCAAAAGCAGTAAGCTCTAGTGGCATGTGAAGTAAAACAGCAGGTACCTACAGCAAAACATTAACAAGATTGCACCAGACAGAGGTGGTGCTAGCAGAAAATTGAAGGTAAAGAGTGGGTGACATTGGATTGATTCTCCCTGTCAGATGGAAAACTCTCTTTTCAGTAACTATTCACAACGAAATATGAAGTCCTCTGTAAAATGGTTGGGGAGTGCAAGCTGCCACTATCCAGCACACTACTCCCACAGCAGAAGACGTAGTAAGTTATTTTCTTGGTCAACCCATTATACCATTTGACTAAATTACTCCAGGTTAGATTTTTACAATAAGAAGCTTTAATTTTAGACAAAGAAATCCCTTTTCCCATGGTTTCTGAATGTTTAAATTCTGTAGAGAGGCTCCTGCTATGTATTATAGGTTTAATGGATAAAATACAGAAATTAAAAAAAAAAAAAAATCTGCTGTAGAAGGCTTCTTTTAAAGAAAAAAGCAGAAAATGTGAGAACACCAAGACTTCACATATGAGGTGAGGTTCAACTTCATTGAGAGAAAGTATCTAAGAATGTATGAAAAAATATTGTCAAATGACAGAATTATTAGTGATTAACCATGGCTTTTTGAGAGCACTTTTTTCCAAAGTTATGTGGGTGTATATATGTACTTAAGTGCAGCAGCCTCACACAACTGTCTTGAAGATTTACCAGCCCAGACACACAAATCTACCTGCTCACCCTTTGCCTTAATAAGTGACAATGAAAAAAGTTAATGGTGTTTTATTTGTCCATCACAAAAATTGAGTCTGACTACTGGCTGGATGTTTTGCAAGGCTGATATGTACCGTGCATTTAAGTACGTATTTGTGTTTCAGTTTTTTCCTACCTAGTACCACTGCATCAAAGATACATGGTATGTCTGTCATATAGTCAAAACCTTTAAATAGTGATACAAACCTGTTAATCTAAAATAATTTTAATCTAAGTGAAAAAGAAGGCAGGGGACCACGATTTGGCAAAGTACCTTTTTCTTTACCAAGTTAATTTTGAATTCCTCTGGAATATGAATGCGATGTTAAAGAGTGAAAGCATTTTGAGAATTATGCCAGTCGTAGCCTTCTTGAACTAGGACCTGCAGCCCTGACAGCTGTTAAAAAATGAAGTAACTTTTGGTTCTGATTTTGTATAATGAGCATATGACAAAAAAGGGGTTTACTTCTACATTATCCTGCAGGTGTAACTCTGCTGTCTGTCAGTTTATCCTGTATTTTATTTTGATGAAGAGAGAACATTAGAGAGAAAAAAAAAAATCTCTTCATCAAAAACCTTAACAGGAAAGAAAAAAGTCTCAAGACAATGTCATGTATTGCTGGTTATTTGTGATGGTTAAAAGAATTATCTGAAAACAAAGAAGTCTTTCACAATGAATCTGAAACACAAAAGCTTTAATAACATTTACATCTGTGTATCATCCATGTCTCCAAATGCAAGTCATGAATAACACATAAACTAGAGTATATAGGGAACAGAAGTGCTAGCACATCGTTTAAAATCCAACACACCCCATCGTCAGTGGAATCAAATACACAGCAGGAATCGTCAGTGGAATCAAATACACAGAAGGAATGGTTCCAGTTGATAGACACACAATGAAGTCATTGAAAATGAAAACATATTAATTATGTTCCTAAAGGTTAAGATAGTAATGGCTGAATTCTCTAATCCTGGAATAATATTAATGCCCCAAATCCATGCAAGAAAAGTGTGTAATGTTTCAAAAATTGCGGAAAATTTTTGTCACACTTAGCCGTGTCTCACCCATGACTGACTCCACAGCACAGGGGGTAGCGAGGGGAAGAGCAGGAAGTGCAAGACAAAGACAAAACCAGGGAGAATTATCAACAAAAAAAGATGTTCTTGGTCCAAACAAGCCACTTGCACTACATGAGCTAATTGTAAGAATAGTCCATTTCTAAACTGCAGCTGTTATGTGCTTAAGCAAACCCTGCTGGGAGAGGTGCTTTGTAGAACACCTTTGCTAACAGAGACACACAGAGCGCCCTTTAACAGAGGAATTCAAAGTGCAGTGTTTAAGGGAAACCTTTTCGACTTCCAAATTTTCCTGAGCTTATTACAGGATGTGATCCTAGCTTGTCACTCTGACATAGGTTTCCCTTAAATGTTTTCTATTTTCATTATCTTTTTGCCTATGTTAAATCGAAACAACAGAGGCTGAAGGCTCTCTGTGTGTGTGTGTTGGGAAATGAGTAAGGGGGGCTGAGGGGGAATGCTCTGGTTGTGTGATAGAAAACGATAGGCGTCAAAAAAAACCACAAAACACCTAGCTTGGTCGTGGTCATTCTCTTTGTATAACAACATTTTTTTGTTTGTCACTGGGGACTAGTAATATCACTCATATTGTGGTTAATTTTAGATGTATTCTTTCTCTACTCCTCTCTTCTCCCTCCCCAAAATCCTTACCCGTGCATCTCTGACACAAGACTATTGCACCTGGATTCCTAACCATATTAACTCCATTGTGTTGGTGTGCTGAGTGCCCCTGATCCTTAACATCTTTATGCTAAAACCCAAATCCTCCCAAAAGCAAGGGGTTAATTGTCTGCTTTCAATGAGCTTTAAAACTCTCAGCTCTTGGGAATGATGTTTCCATGAGGGTTGAATGCAATTACAAAATAATATAGGCACTCTGTCTTATTTTCATTGAGTGATACTTTAGTCCTTGCTGTTGTTGTTACATGTATTTATATTGGGGCTCTTCCTTCAGTGTACTTGATGCAAGGTATTTGCAAATTTGAGCCTTTGGGCTTTAAATGTTGTGCTGTTTCTTCTGTTCCTTATTCACTACAGATTACGTATAATTGATGACCTGCATTTACAGACATGGGTGGTATACAGATGTAAATGTTATTATAGCTTTTATATTTTATGTTCTCTCTGAAAGATCATTTTGTCTTTGAATAATACTCCTGTTCAGATTTTGGGGGGTTTATCTCTAAAAGAGAATATGAAATGGATATTGCACATCGTATATTTCTTAAAAGTAATTTGGAATTTTAGAGTATGGGATTGGTGGTGACTGATACACTGCCTGGATGAGATATATCCCTTTGAAAATAACAGCGCCAGTACATGCCTGCATCTGTCTAACCTCATAATTCACTTTCACATTGGGTTATGGATGTCTGCATTCAGTGAGTCTATCTTCCCTTTAGGTATTATTTCAGCCCTTTGAGATAATAAGGAAAGTTTAATTGCGTTGTTAATTGATTTTTTGCACAACATTATTACCTTGATTGATTGCAGAGTTGATGAAAATGTTAGACACAGGCAGTGTAAAGTATCAGCCCAGTAAGGAGTGGGAGCCTTGTGGAGAATAGATAACCTTGATGTTAAGAGCTATATCCTTCAGATATGTCTTCCCTTGACATATTGATGGCCCTTGAAAAGGGAAAAGCTGATTGTATGCAGAATGCAATCATTAAACCCACTTCAGCTGGCTGTTGATTAATTTGTTTTTTCCTGAAGGATCTAGTTAAAGAGAAGGCCTCACTAGTATCAACAGCAGCCATTTTCCAAGCTTCAGATTAGTCTTAACCCTCTCCTAGAAGAAAGAAAAATGATACTGTCTTGGTTTAGACAGGGAAATTGTCTGAAAACATTCAGTCCAACTGCAATTTGGGGATTATAACACTCACTTTACCCAGTTAACTACTACTTCCTCTATGACCTCTCCTCCCCCTGCTTTCGGTATTCAGCTTCACCACAGCCACGGCTAGCAGAAAGTCACGTTTGATGTTTTCTGAGTGAGGCCAGTGTCTGTTTTCAGCAGAGATGCCAACAGGGATGTCAAGCTTGTTTTGCCCGAAGACTGAAATACTTCAGTAGCATATAGCTGCTTCCCAGGAGCCTCTCTGAAAGGACCAGAGGGTTCACTGCACACACGTAAGTGGTTAAGCTTTCCTTATCCCTGAAAAGATCTTTCATGTATAATTTTTTGTTATTGCTTTTGAGATTTTTTGAGGTCTTCAAAGGGCAGTTGTGCTGTGCATCGCTTCTGTCAGAGAGTGCAAAGGATGCTGTGGAAATCAGTGTGCCCAATGCTTACCCCTTCAGGACAGAAACTGTTCAGTGCTGCCTCAGGCTTAACAGCAGCACTTGTGTACCCTGCTGTTGTATATGTTTAACCAAACAGTGACTGTATGTGACTAGGGTTCCCACTGTGAATTCATGTGATGGTCTAATCCTGGACAACCTGCTACCTTCAGAGCTCTTTCTGTTTTAATAGCACCCACTCTGAGAGCAAAGATGAAGAGTGTCACCTGTAAGAGCCATTGCCTAAATGGCCTTCCTGTGGCAGATGGTTCTTCCTTGGCTGAAAAACATTCTCTGGGTTGAGGGACAGCTTCTGTCTTAAGCATTTCTTTCATTTGTATCAGCAAATGACCCAAGACATCTAAAATATTAATGCAGCTTTAACCAAGCAATTGAATGTCTCAGAAACAGAATGTGGTGGAGGTTTTATCCTTCAGTTAACCATTTAAAGGATATTTGGTAAAGTAGTAGGTGGCAGGTTATTGCTTCCTGTTTAGCTTGGTAGTCTCAAAGACAGTCGCTGTTAATTTGTGCTTGTGAGTGATACAGTGATCAGTGCTGCTTGATTGTTTGGCCAGATGTGTTTTATTAGGTCCAATGTGCACATTTGCCAGTTGGCTCCTTTTTAATATGGGGACATGTTAACTTACGACATAGTCAAGTCTGACAAATTTGAACCAGCCAAATAAGTGAGTAATATTTCAAGCTGTCAAAGCGGGTGAATACTGATTAACTGACACACTCCAAAAGCTCTCACTAATATCCGTGCTCCAGTGGAAAACGTTTACTAAGCATAATACTTGTTAGAAAGTCTTTGGTGCTTTGACTAAACTTTAATGACTCTGACCCTAAGGGAGGGGGTTTAATGTGCCTCTTTCGAGCTATTTCTTAGCCCCCTATCTTTTATCTTTAGCAAAAGCTTCCATAGAGGCTGTAAGTGCACTTGTAAACTATGTTCTGCTGTCCACTGTGATTTAACCTTCAGCCTCCCTCTCATTAGCATGTTTTTAAAAAGAGGCTGAGGAAAGGGGAAAAAAGTTGAGGATGGGAAACAATTACAGTATTTTGGCATTCAGTACTGGAGACAGTCAGTGTTTGGGAACTAGACTATGGCCAGTATTTAGCAATAGCATATGGTGTTAAATGCGATATTGCATAGAACAAAATTCTGCTAAAAGGCAAGTCCAGAGAACTAGGTATTTGCTGAACATTTTTGGTCTTTGGATCCAGATGCATTTCTGATTTCATTTGGTGCTTTATAGCAACGGCTATAGAAGAGAGAAGGGAGCTCACCAGTTGTGTGGGGTCTGGATGTGTCTTACAAAGTGCCAGATGCCTGCAGCTTCCACTGGAAATCAAGGGAATCCAGGGCCTTGTAGTATCAGCTTTTGTATTAGGACGAATCATAGCAATTCTATCATTAGCAATTAGTTAAATGTTTCCTTTGTTTCCGAGGAAGGGCTTGTGGAAAGGAGCAAGTAATGGCATGCAAAGAAGGTTCCCTTAACTGTATCATAATGTGACAGCAGCACTATTTCATTATGGTCTTTAATTTTATTTGAGAGACTTTCTTTCCCAGCTTTAAAAATAAAAAGCAACTTGTCTTTATTTCAGATGACTCTCTTGAGAAATTTCAAACCAGTTGAGCCAGACTGAATTTTGTATGGCTTTTTTTCCTAACATGAACTCCTCCAGCAGGAACACATTTGAGATCCAAAAGCAAGTTTTACTCATGAGATGAGCCAAATTTGTGTCTAAAGTCTCCAAAAGGGCCCTGCTGCTCAGTTTTTTTTCACATAAGAATTTGTACTTTTATTGGAATACTTGCAGACTTTCCGAACAATTATTCCAAAAGTTTGCTTTCTGCACCATAAATCATGGTACGTTTGTTTAATTCTATCACAGTTAGTAAAAGAGCTTACTTCCCTCTTTTTTTTTTTTTTTTTTTTTTTTTCCCTTCCCCTTGCATTTTACTGCTAGTGCAATCTGTGCATGGTTAAAGTTTGTGAAGTACAATACAATTATACTCACTTTCTGTTTTCTTAATGACCCTGTCATTCTTTATGGTTTAACTCCATTGCTGATTAATGTAAGTATTATTAGTAGAATGTAGCCGAAAGTATAGAGCTACCTACAGAAATGCCATTTTTGCCTATGTTAGCCGAATTAACTGAAAATCTAAGTTAATATGGTGAGTGTACACTGAACAGCTGAACTTTAATATATAGTAGGAATGGGATTTTACAGACTCCTTTTCCTCCACCACTCTGAATATATTAAAAGTGTCTCTTACATCACTTCAGTGGTCATTCTGTTGCTTTCTCAAAAGTAATAGAAAGATTTTTCAAAACAGTGCTAGAATTTATGCTGTGAATGTGAGAGAATAACAAGTGCCACCTCAGCTGCAGTGGAAGCCAGTGGTGCAGACGGACGCCCCCCCCCCCCCCCCC
>NW_009599216.1:0-4626 GCF_000690535.1 Cariama cristata | reverse complement strand
AACATTTTGAGCCTTTTGTTCAGACCACTACCCGGTGACATCCTTTTGTAGCCATCTGTGTACACAAACTGATGCTCACTGAGATTAGTCCACCAGAAGTCAGGCTCCTGGGCGAAAGGCTGAAAGCAGAGGTTGTATAAATATAGGTTTTGATCAGGACAGGACAAGAAATTGGCTGCAAAACTAACAAACAGTATTGCTTTAATTGTCATACCGGAACGTTTAGTTTGCTCGTGTGGTCCGTTTTTCAGACAAATGTGCATGCTGCCCTCTAGTGCTGATGCTCTCATCTTGGAGCTGCCTGACGGGAGGGGAGCTGGGGAGTGGGGTCTGTTTTGGCGGGGAGTGGCTTTTTTGCCTGGTTGCTAAAATTGCTAGTCCGGTTCGCGGTATTTGGTCATTAGTAGAAAGCAATTAAGCTTTTGTGACATTGGTTTAGAGCTGAAGGGCATTTAACAGATGTAACCTGACTTGCATTGGATATTTACAGTAATTTGTTCTGCCTTTATTACTTTCATTCAGACAATATAGGAGAGAATGAGATATATGAAGAAATTTATTTATAAGCCTGAAAGAACTGTGAACCCATACTTCCTTTCTTCCATCTGTTTCAAGGGTATTCAATATATCCAAATTTAAGCATTAGTTCACCTGTAATATCTGGCATGCTGATGCTTTCTGTGCACTTGGGTTTCTTTGACTGCAGTACATTGCTGACAATACAATTTATGTGTCTAAGGAATTAAAAAAAAATCTGCTTTAAAATTTCAATGTATTCAACAAGTACTATTTCGTCATAAAGTTGGCAGTAATTCCATCCATGACATTATTTGAGAGTGCAAAAATGGTAAAGATGCACTCAAAATTTTGACAAAAGCATTTGGGTTTTTTGTCTGGTGCTTTTTGCTTCATTTTCACTTTAGAGAAACACACACACACACACACACACACACGCCCAACATGTTTCTGTGATGATGGTTACAATAAGCATGGAAACATTCCAAAGAAATCCCAAGTGTAGGACCTTAAATTGTAACAAAGATACCCAGAGGAGCATGGAACTGGTTAATGATTTAAAGTATTATGCCCTAAATGCTCCTATTTTAGCCAACAGTAGAGAATCTGTAGACAGCACATGCCCAGATCAAAGCTGATCATGTCAATGTCATTCAAGGAGGGAGAGATACCCTCCTTTCCCCCTTCTTTCTCCCCTACCCTTTTTTTAAACAAAGTATGACATCTGAGGAACAGTGTGTTGATTGTTCCACTGCCAGGATACGCATAATGGAAACATTAGCTCAAAGATAACTTTTAATCTGTCAGCCTAATGGCTCCTTAATGTGTAGAGGGCTTTAAATGTATGTCAGCCAGGGCTGTATAAAGTAATATAGTTTGTGGCCTGAATGGATCTAGATGACTCTGCACCATGACACAATATGGTTTATTATTAAGTATCAGCTCATCAGCTTATTCCCACGGACTTGGACAAGCTTCTCAATTTTCCAGTAACAGATTATGTGAGAAAAAGCTTGCAGTGCATTTTTTTCTTTTTTTTTTTTTTCTTTTTTTTCCCCCCTTACCACTTCCCTTCCAAATTACAAGTTTCATCCCCAGCTGCATTGGGAGCCCTGAAGTGTATTTACAGCAGGCTGCACTTTATCACACATCAGCTTGACTGCTAGTTTACACTGAACATTTATGCAGCTCCCTTGGCCCAGGATGCAAACTTCACATCTTTGTATTCCTATCACCTTTGTTGCAAATTTTTCCAACATCCTCTCCCTGTTGACTGCTTTCCTTCCCCTCCCCTAGTCTCACTTCCCCATGTACTCCCCCTTTTTTCCCCCCTTCCTACAAACAGGCCAGTGAGACTTGACATGTCACAGTACTTGTCTGTGCAGGATACTTGCAGTAATTCAGTGTCTTAGGTTGCCTGCTCTGATTCTTCTTGGCTCTAGCTTAGATGTGTAATTCCAACACCATTGCTGTAGACTGGATACAGATTTGGTTTTGTGCCTTTCAGTAATTTCTTTCAGTCTGAAAGACCGCTTTGTGCCCCATGTTGTAGAGTGTCCAGAGGGACATATTATCACTTTTTGATGTCCCTGTGCAGGGAGCAGTGCAAAGAGATAATTCATCTACCCTGAATGTGAAGGTTACCTTCCTTTAGTGTTGTTACACACAGAAGGAGGGGAGAATCAGGATCAGCAGTTTGTTACTGAAGGAACATCCTCCTTCTCAAAGAAACCTGCAATGGATCACCTTCCCTAATCCATGGGGACCTCTTTGGGCTTATCTGGAGAGCACTCCGTGAGTATTGTGACCATGGTATGGGAATTCTGCTTTAGCCACAGTGAGCTCTGTCCTCAACCTTCTCAAGCACATCCTGATCCCTTTATGCACAGATAGTTTTGGAGGAATTATACATTATTTTTCTCACATTTGGTGCTTCTATCCTCTTAAAAATAATTATTTTATAACATAAGGGAAGTTAATATTTGTCCATTTGCTATTTGAATACTAGTGAATATTTTATGATACTATTTTAGGGAACTTTTGTTTGGTTTTCATTTATTGGCATGATATTTCAGGTCTTTGTAAGGTAACCCCTCTACAGCATTCAACTG
Organism: Cariama cristata; assembly: GCF_000690535.1. NCBI lineage: Eukaryota > Metazoa > Chordata > Aves > Cariamiformes > Cariamidae > Cariama > Cariama cristata. The sequence goes on along the minus strand of NW_009599216.1, from coordinate 1,999 downwards.
TAGCACAGCCAAAGGCATTCATTTCCTTGTCTGTTGCATGCTCCTCTTTCTGTTGCTCCCTCTGCTCTGATTTGGGAAGCCTGGATTCTGGGTCTTCAGTCCAACCTGGGGCATTCTGGAAACTGGGGTTACAACAAGCACATTTAATTGTAGTAGTCAGAGATCCCATCACATTAGCAAGGACAGCTGCAACTCTTCTTTTCTTTTCCTGCACCACATTGCAGTTTTTGAGCTCGAGCTTCTCCATACTGACAGTGGTTTGTTTGCTGGGACAGAGTGAAACTCTGAGTGGACCTCTCTGACTTACATACTTGGCTGCTTTTGGGAGGACTTAGTGACCCAGGTGATCCTTTACACCTTTTCTTATCTTCCAAGCAATCTTGTCAGATTCCTGTATCAGAGAGTTCATAGGCTGGATTGTATTCAATAGAAACAATTCCTCTGTTCTACCAAAAGTCAATACGAAGTACAAAAAGTCTGTCTATAATTCCATCCTTTTTTGTCCTATAAGTTTATAATTTTAAATTTTGATTAAATTTGATCCATTTTACAGAACAGGACCGACAACGTAACGAGTGTTCTTTTCCATTTTTGGCTCTAACAGGTCTCCAAAAGTAAAGGATTGATGATTTTTAATTGCTCAAATCATCTTTCTTGTTTATAAAAATGTATTTCTACATAAACAACTATGAAAGCCCAACTATACATAAATAAATAAATGTCTGCAAATTAAAGCAGATGAATGAACCTTAGAAGACGAAGTGACTTGGACAAACACTTAACATTTTTGGAGAAAAAACTTTTTTTTTTTTTTTTTTTTTCATTTCTAAAGTATTTCCCTGATGTTACAGCCACTACTTGGATCCAAGTAAACTTTCTGTTTATTCTTTATTTTTCTACCACTGTTAGATATTTAGCATTTCTCCTTTCCTCTCTGCCCACTCTGTCCCAGGCCCCTGCCTTTGCCTGCTGTGAAGCTTTGCATGGATCTGTGCTCCCCAAATTTCAAGCTGATTTGGCTGAATGTCAGGTTAATGTTTTTATGGTTTTGGTTGTTGGGGTTTTGTTTGTTTGTTTTGTTTTGTTTTTTGAAGGAGCACATTTGGAAATATTTTGATACTTTTTACAACATTCAGTTGTTCAAATGTTCTTAATGATGAATATAAAATAGATAGCTCAGGTATAATTAGACGGAGTGATTTTTTTTTTTTAACTAAAATGACTGTGAGAGTATATATAACTTAATTCTCCTGATTTAGCAGAAAAAAAAACACACTATATGCTACTGAAGCTGAGAGGATTAGGCTCCTAATATCTTGAAAATCTCTAGTACTTCATTTTTCATAGTAAATCAAAGTGGAATTGAAAAATAAGTTGTCAACTAGACAACTGGATACAGTTGTTAGAACTTCCATGAAGATAAATATAAAATGAAAAATTACTAAAATCCTGTACAAAAGGATTTTTTTGTTTCAAACCAGCTTTATTTATGCCTTAGATGAAAAGTTTTTTAAGAATTTTAAATTAATTCAACTGATGGAGGTGTCTTGCCTAAATCAGTAACATTGTAGACTTGAAACTGTTTGTAGAGAAGTATTTATTCTCCTCTAAATATTGTAGGTAGGGAATTATTTTCCTTTAATGGAAGTTTATATTTAAGGGAATTTTGCAACTCCTGTTCATTAATTGTAGAATATACCCAAGTGCCTATGAAAAAAATGATAATGGTATTGATATTTGATCCTGAAGGGTCTCAAAACAATTTACAGATCGGTAGTATAACCACACTGAAATGCACCCAGCTTCTTGGCAGAACACGGCAGCTGTTTAATAGCCCATAGCAAAACTATACAACAGCAGGGTGTGGGAAAAGATATGAATATGGATCAAATACAAATCGGCAGTGGAGGATTTAGGTACTGTAATCAAAGTTAGTTGAAGTGGAATTCCACTAGAATATTGAGTGACCCGCCTGGTGTATGAGGGAAAGGCTGTGGAT
>NW_009599215.1:60809-67482 GCF_000690535.1 Cariama cristata | reverse complement strand
CACCCTACCCCCCCGCCCCGCCCCACCCCAAAGAAATCTCCCTGGGAATTCTATTATTCCTTGAAATTTAAATATGTTCCCCCTATCCACATTTTTTGGGCCCTCCAGAGTATACACACACTTCAGCCTTGAAGGTTGCTCATGCGCCCTGGCCTGCTGGCTATATTTTGGGTTGGGGTTTGTTTGGTTTAGACATACTGTTGTTTCATTTGTTTTGAAGATGCAAACCACACAATGAATTCCACGGATTCTGTGAGTAGTTATGAATAGATGGGGATGAACAATTCAGGAAACAAACAAACAGTTTGTTTGGTCGCTTAACTCTCTTTCTCTGAACACGTAGGCAGCTGTGCTCTTACGCAACTGCCTGGAGTAGCTTGAGGAGTCACCTCTGCCTTGGCTTTTGTCACCTGGAGGTTGCCACATGCGTGGCTGAGGGATGCTAAGAGGGAGCAAGGATGTCCCTTGTACCTCTAAGCATCAATTCATCCGGCTTAGTCTGCGTTTGGGATTTAAAGGGACTTTATTAAGGAGTATTTAATTGATTTTAATGAACCTGCTGTTGTTGCCGCAGTGCAGACTAGGAGGGCTCGCATAAGCCATTAATACACTTGTGAGCGCTGCCCGGGCTGCAAAATGTCTGCAGGGCTAGCACATCCTTATGGTGCTACCGTGCCGATAGAGTTAGGAAGGCAAAAACCTCTGTCTTTCCCTCTTTGTCCAAAATATGGTTAGAAACAGTGAATGCATTAAAAAAGGCAGGCGCTGAGGCAGTATGATGGGCACAAGTGCTCTGCAAGAGGGTGGCCAGTTTATTTACACCCATCTGCTTGTTTGCATAATTCCCTCTTGCCATATTCAGGCCTGTCTCCTGGACGCTCCAGGGCTCCTCTCTTTTTCCTTTTATGTGCTTTCTTATTTTAAACTTTTAAACTTTATTTTAATTTTAAACTGGTTGGAAGGTGGAAGGAAATTTCCCCAAACACACAGAATTGCTGTTGTTTTTTTTTTTCTCTGGAAGCTGAGCTCTCCCCAAAGGTGCAAAGAGGTGAACATTTGTGTGTAGGTGTGCATGAGTCCTAGTGGCAAAAGCATTAACTTTAATGGTGCTTATATATTATATCCCAAATGTTATATCCCAGCCCTGGATAAGCCTTGGCTGTTCGGTACAGCCATCCTCCGTCCAAAACCAGGGATAAACTAACCTCTTCCCTAGAGAAGGGTATGGTGCAGAGAAAGATGTCGAGGATTAAATGTGTGGGAAAGACAGAGGTTTTGGAGGGAGGAACAGATGTATAGCACTGCACAGGAGCAGGTACCTGCCGTGGTGGTACCTTGAAGCTTCCAGCTTGAAGCACAGATTAAGGCAGGAAAAAAGCATGTGCCGATTTATATCAGGTAATGGTCCCACCGTGACCTTTGCCGTCCCTGCGAGGCCCCATCCAAGTACCAGGTCCAGTGGCGAATGGCACCCTGCATGCAGGCCGGGGCCCGACAGGTTGCCTGTGGGGTGCCTGGAAAGCGTGTTGAGGGCTGCAGCAGGGAGCTTCTGCGTATTTGATGGGTTTGTGTACAGATGTTTGGTAGAAGTGTTTACACCATTGCGTGCCTGTGCTTACAATGTATATGTACATATGGGCATAAATCAGCGCCTTGACAAAGCAAGGCAAAAACATCCCAGCTGCCTGGGGAAACCCCAAGAGCACATTGTGCTGCTACCGTACAGCAAAGACTTTGATTCAGTGCAAGCGTGCTACCGGGGTGGAGGATATTTCCCAGGCCTGGGCTGTGTGCACATGGCCGGGCTGGTTTGCGTCAGCTGCTGACGCATGTCCGGGCCCCACGACGTGGGTCTCGCGTGTGCTGCCCATCCTGGCAGCTTTGCGGCAGCTGGAGGAATGAGGGCGAGTCGTACCGGCCTGCCAGGCTCAATGGCGGGGCACGGCACCCGGCGGCGTCCAAGCCCCTTGCGCAAAGCGTGGGCGCCCGCCAGCCGGCGAAGAGCACCAAAAATACTCAGGACGGGCCAAGGGAGATGTTGCAGGCGCCAAAGTGGCTCGCTCCAAAGCTGTTTGCAAGGTGTCTTTGCTTCGGCACTAATGTTAGCTGCCGCCGTGTGCTCAAAGGCAATGGGGATGTAAAAAGCAGGCTGCTGGCCTGGCCAGTTGGCTCTGTTTGGCGTCCCTGCGGTGAGGCAGAGTGTGGGTTTTGCAGTGGGGCTGCAGAGGCTCAGGAGGAGCTCTCCTCACTGGGGCGTCAGGTTTTGGCATGGTGATGCCCGATTCCCTCTTGGCGTTTCTGGGCATCCGCCCACACCTTTGCCCTGGGGACCAAGGGCCAGGCTGATCTGCTGGTGCCCAGAGGGTGTCCTAGGGTGTGGATCAATAGGAAGAGTGGAGGGGTGGCTTTCCTCCCCCCCTGGATTTCCTTTCAGCCCCCATGCCAGGCTGGGGCCACAGGTATGGCTGATGGTATAGGGGGAGAGGCAGCATTTAAAAGGAAGAGGTTGCATCATGTGGGGCTGGGCGGGCTTCGGGAGGCAGAAACCTCATCTGTTAAACACATACCACCCGCCCCCACCCCGCCGGGGAACATTCAATCCTCTCTTTGATGGACGTCCAAGAAAATACTTCTTCCACATCCTAAACTTGTTAGCACCAGTTAATCATCTTAACCTTCTTCCCCTCTGAACACACACTCCAATGAGTTTCCCATCGCTGGCAGCCATTAAAGATGCAGCAACGCTTTTTGTGCCGGCCTTCGCAGGCAAGCGTGCAGCCATTAATTATTAAATATCCTGGTTGTCCCCCAGGTGGGAGGGCAGAAACTCATGTCTCATGCTTGAAGCTGCTTCAAAGTGACTGTCCAGTGAGTTGCTTTGAGGGTGGGTGCACTTGATGCAGCTCTCCCCTTCCAGGAGCTGGACCAGGTCTTTGCCCCTCTTTGCTCTGCCTTTTTGACATTCATAAGCATTGTGAAACATAAGCCCTGGAAAATATTTGCCTGCATTGGAGTGATGCTCCAACACATCCCACATTAACATTGCAAAATGCCAGCGGCATGACAATTGGAGGGTTGGAGAGATGTGCTCATTCATGTGCAGGGTCCATGCTGCGCAGCTGGTGAGGGGAAGGGGCTGTGGCATGACGCCTGCTAACTGGGCATCTCCCCTGCATTTCATCTGGCTATTTCTTCCCTTTCATATCTGGAAACCCCCTTGTTGCCCATTGCATGTCTTTGCTGGTTTTCCCCCCAAATAAGGTTGTGTTTCAGGTAGGGGAAAGGTGATTCCTTGATGCATCCATCCTCTCTGCAGTGCCTGTGGCTCCGGTGGGGTGATGATGTACCCTTTGATACTATCTACCTCTTGCTTATATGGGTTTGAGAGGCAGCCCGCTCACACAGCCTCCCTGGACCAATTCACCCCCATTGCTCCCCAAACCAGGGCTGGGGCAATTCCTGCTCTGCTCGCCCATCTCATTCCAACCTGACTGCTGAGGCTCGGTATCTGTTTCTTCCTCATTTGATGTCTTGGGCGAGCAGCGTCGCAGCTGGACTGTGCGAGCAGGAGGTAATTAAATCAGCGTATTCCCCAGGGGGGCGGCTGATTAACAGCACATTTTCCCCACACTGGGGGGCTGAGACACACACGGGCAGTATCAATCCATTGCTTGCCTCACTCCTCTCCCTCAGGATGTCTGTTTTTTTTTTTCTTTTTTCTTTTCTTTTTTTTCCTTTCTTTCAAAGAGGAGATGAAGATTATATCAGCCAAACTGGAATCTGAACTGACAGAGCTTTGTGCAAGGGACTTGTTTATTATGATTTGGTATTGCTCCGGGCAGCTTGTGCACTACGCTGGGGACCACCCAGCAATCCCATCCACACCAGACTACACTTGCCGTGCGGCTCAACCAGCAGCAGGTAGAGAACTGTGGAGCAGCAGGCCGTGCTTTGCTTTTGGGAAAGGGTCTTCCTGAGGCTGAACCCAATACTGGAGTGTGATGTGGGTGAATGTGGCCAGATCCCAGTGGCTGCTCTTTCCTTGTCCTCCTCCTCTATCATCAGCCGCTGCTGTCCAAGGGAGGAGATGTTGCTGGAGGCGACGGCAGCTGCTAGGAGTTGTGTGTTGGCCTCGTCCCTAATGAAGCTGAAGTACACAATGGAATAGGATTTTTTTTTTTCCTTTTTTATTTAGTTTTTAAATACTAGCTCCTTATTAGAGGGATTTTGGCAGTAAAGAGGAAGTAGTTATGTATCCCAAAACGGTAGCCGTTGGCTACAGATTAACTCCCCCTTAAACCCTGTTATATACAAGTGGAACACAGATGAAAGAGAGGTTGAAACCCCAAAAGCACCCCACAGGGCTTATGGGTCTGTGGCACAGCCCTGGCCACAGCAAGGGAGCCGCATCTCAGCCCTATGGTCACCAGGGAGTGATGTACCTGGCCCTGACCTTTCCAAAACTCAGTGAGAAGCTGTGGTATTGTGAGGCTGTTTGGCATCCCCTGTGCAATGTGATTTAACATGGGCTTAAAAACAGAAGGAAAGGAGAAGGGGAAAGAAGTGTTTTTTTGAAAGATGTAGCCTCGTGTTCCTTAGTTTACCCCCAATTCGTGTGTGTGGTGATGTCTTGCTTATGGATGACCTGTGTGCTTATAGCAAATGGGGGTTTTTTGGGGGGGAAACAGGGGGAGATAGGGGGTATCAGGTGTGGTTGTGAATATTTCTCTTCCTGAATTTCAGAGCCATCCTGGATAGATCCCTATGCTCTGCAATTACATTAACCTGACTTTTAATGGGCAGGAGTCCCAGAGTTTATTAGGGCAGTGGTAGGAAGTGGCTATCAGGTCCTTTAGGAAGGGAAGCTACGAATATGTGACTCTTGGATCGAGGGCTGGTGTGGGGTACGCACTGTCCCCAGCCCCACGGAGTTTGGCATGCATTCAGCCACTGCCTCCTGCTCCACGTCGGTTTTTCCACGTGCCTTTCCCATGTAGCAAACTGCTGCAGACCTCAGCCCTCATTCCTCTTCTTTGCTCTTTTTTTTCCTAGAACAGGGAGGGTTTGCTGTTTTGGTAGGACTTGGGGCTCTTTAGCAGTGGCTGAGCAGCCTCAAACATTTTTTGCCAGACATGCATCCCTGCAGTGCATGTTTGCCACCCACCCCATATACTTTGGAGAAGTTTCTCTCTAAATACGATGCCCTTTTCCCCTTATGCCCTCAGAGCCTTTCCTTTTGGCTAGGAGGAAGAGCTTCAGAGTAAGTAGTTTCTAAACTTAGTTGGTTTTCCTCCAAGTTATTTTTTCTCTGCTCTGGGGGCAGGGGAAAATACCTCTTTTCAATCTACGTTGTTTTCTTTTTTCTTCTTGAGGTTATCATGGGATCTTTCACTGCCTTAAAAAATAATGACCTGTATGCCTAAACAAGAAAAAATCTCATAGTCTCAAACAAGACAGAGGTCCTGAAGGAGTTTAGAAAACTTACTCATTGAGTGAAATCTGTTACAGTGAGAAGATGAGAGAATACAGGTGCTTTCCAGACCGTGCTCAACAGAGAGGCAGCAGTTGGTTGGGGTTATTTTTTGCCTTTCCAGTCCGATGTCTCTCTCTACAGTGTGTGCTGTGCAAAGCATCTGGTTTGGGCACTGGAGGCGACAGGGAAGGGATCTGCATGCTCAGTTCATTCTAGGGAAGGAAAGCCATGAATCCTTTTATCCCTGTTAGCCAACGTGGGTTTTCTCCATATGTGCATGCTGCCTCAGCCTGGCTCCTACCAGGCAGACCCCTGCATGGGGGTAGCCAAACTAAGAAAACCTCTCAGAGTTCGAGACGTGCTAAGAAAGCATCAGCTAGATTTGGATGAATGAATGAATACTCTCCCCTTCCTGTGCAATAAAACATGCTGAGCAAACCCGCTTGGGCTTAGAAGCCCCATTACATTTTTCCTTTTGAAAGAACTAGCATCAGCCCCGCTCTCCTTCACATGCTCTGTTTGGAAACAAGGCAGCGTATCAGGAAAGAGCCTGAAGGAAGAATTTATAGTGTCTCTAATTAGTCAGTTTGTTCCATCCTTGAAGAGGATAACGAGCGTCAGGGATGCATTGCTGGCTTCTGGAGGAAGAGTGCTGTGGCTAGGCTTATGTCCAACTGCTGATAGGGTAATTAGTGGTAACTGGGAGCTATCAATCATCTCGGGTGGAAAAATGTCTCGGTTAAAGGAAAGACCCTCCCAAACACTTCCATAATTCAAAAGGGTGTGAGACAGGGTCTGGAAGACAGTACTGGCAGTCCGTGAGGTATTTGAGGAAAGAGTCTATTAAAAGATAAATTGAACACAATGGTCTTTTGTTCCTTCCCGGGTAGGTGACAGAATTTGCTGTTATAAAAGTTGCAAAGTATTTTGGAAGGAGGAAGGAAGAAGAAAAGAGTTAGCAGATGGAAAAGAGGGAAGAATGACAAGAATTAGGCAGGGGGGAGAGTAACACTGCACTAAATATTAAAATCAGCTGCTAATTGCAAAAATTATATAGGAAGAAAATGAATCTATGCAAGTTGACAAGTGAGTAAAATGTGTCTTTTGCATTTTAAGTGCATGATCAGATAATTTATTTAAATAATTATTAGCAATAGTAAGTTCAAACTTTCTGCTTTTCCCAGACAACCACGTTATGAG
>NW_009599215.1:47514-60786 GCF_000690535.1 Cariama cristata | reverse complement strand
AGCAGGAAGTAAAAGTGCTGTGGATTTTGTTTCTTGCTTTACCCAGTCATGATTTACTTTGGCCAGTTTTTCGCTGTGGTTCCTTCCTAATTCTGCAGCACCCTGAGGAATAGGACTTGTGCAGGACCTGACTGAGTGCTGAAGAAGCGGTCAGATCCTCAATGGAGGAATGTCAGACTTCTCCTGAATAACCAGCTGCAATTTTCAAACTGGTTTGGATCTCGAGAACTTTCAGATGCCACCTTTCATATTCCTGGCATGGAATAGGATGTGTTAGATGATATAGCTGGTAGAAAGACTATCAAACATCTATTCTGCCAAGAGTAGGATTTTATTGGAGCTGTAGCTTGTTGCATTGGCACGTGTGTCTTCAGACTAAGAGGTGCGAGGTGCTTGTGGAAATGTCCAAGTGTTTGAGGTGGACTTCAAAAACACAGAAGGAGCTGGAGAATTAGTGGGGTAGTGCCCCTGGAGAGCAAGAACTGGGGAAGATGAGGAGACTCTGCAGTCTGGCAGGGAAACTCTGTTAAAGGCATGAGCTGAAACCATCCCAGTGTGAAGGAGTTATAGGAAGAAAACAACTAAAGAAAATCATAAACTCTCCAGTGAGCTGAAATTCAAGACAGAAGAAAAGTAAAGCTGGAAGGATTTAAACTGAATAGGTATGCAAGGTGAAAATCGGAAAGCCTGGGCTGAGCTAGGACTATCAAGGACACCAAGAAAATGCTGAAGTTAATTGTGAGTGAGAAGGAGACCTTCCTCATCACTGGAGCATGAGAGCCGAGGACACCAGCTTCTTAGAGAAATGCCGCGAGAAGTCTCTGAGCCTTTGAGGGCTGATGGAGGACAAGTGACGTTTCAGAAGATAAGGGCAAGGCAGAGGTGGTGACAGGGAGGAACTCAGTTTCCCTCTGTGATTAAGACCCTGTGGACAAGGTAAATAGACACCATGTCTTCTGCCTTCACCAAGTTGTCTGCCATTGACTCATGCGGCGAGCCGGAGAGCAGGTTGCTATTTGAGAATGACACTTCAAGAGGAAAACGGGCCACTGAGGGGGAGCAGCAAGAATGACCAGAGCTCCAGAAAACCTCTGTGGAGAGACTGGAAGAATTAGGTTTTGTTTAGTCTAAAGACAAGAGAAAACTGTGGGGAACAGGACAGCAGACTTCAAACACATAAAAGGTAACCGCAAAAAGGAGAGAAATAAAAAAAGCTGTTCTTCAAGTTTGCTGTGCATCAGAGGTCATTGACTGACTTAAACAACACTGGAAATTTTAGGTAGTCTCTAAGAAAGATAATAAATATGGCCTTATGAGTCAGCGCATGGATATCGCCTGGACCGGATCACTGGGGTGTCTCCATCCCCAGAGGACAGCAATAGGTTAGAGAAATATTTGCCCAAATGGGCTAGGTAGAGACTTTTTTTACTTTGGTTGCTTTGAAGATGTTTCCTCCTCGATTTCGTGTCCCTCTCATTCCCCAGGAATCCTTTAATCTCTGTTTGGTTTGCTCAGGGGAGTCAGAAGGGGAAGAGAAAGGGGATAGTCAAGAGCAGTGGTTTTTGGCTGGCAGTTTGCACGAGCCCGGGGGCACGCTGGCTCTTTGAGAGAAGGTGGTGGAGCGGAGTGATCCTGCCACCACCCGGCTTCAATTTACCATCCAGGGGTCCACACCGCTACTGGAAAACCCCGAGGCAGCCTCCAGATCCAAACCACGAAAACCCACCGGGCGAGCTGACCCTGGGGGCCCTTCCCAGCCCTGTTTTCTCTGCTTTCTGTGGTGCTAAGTGCTTTAGCATGGCAGGGACAAATGCGATTGTTTGCTGCTTGGAAAGAGCTTGCTGACCCATGGATGCCTGCCCAAAATAAGCGTTGTTCTGTCCTGTGTTGGGCATCCCACCGTCTCTCCCCCTGTGGTGCCAGAGGTGTTGTGTTCATCCCGGGTGCAGCCAGCACCGTGTGGGCCATTTGCTCTTAGCCTTTTCCTGCCCTTTGTTTTCACAAGGGGCTCTCCCAAATGTTTGTCAGAATATTTCTGTTTGTCTAGTGTTGAACCTTTGTTTTTGAGCACTTTAATCTGCCTAACGGGCTCGCTGTGGTTGTGCCAATGGCCCACATTTTCCTCATCAGATTTTTCTGGCTCTGGAGGCTGACTGGCTCCTGTCATCCTTATAGACGTTTCCTGAAACAAGCAGATGCTTGGAGATGCAGTTAAGAGTCTGTGGCTTAACTCCACTATCAGACCTTCTCTTTTATTTTTGAAACTGCTGCTTAATCATGTTAATTTTTCTGTGAGGCTCCAGCTCGTTGTTCGTTTTGGGCATGGCCTCCCATGGACTTCTCCTCTCGGTGCTGTGCTTGAGGCCTTCTCCTTGGCAGGGGCTAGTGGTGGTGGTAGTGTGCTGGGATGCTCAGAGTGCCTGAGCAGTGACTTTTATCCTCAACAGCTGCTGCTATTAACTGCTGAGTCTCAGTGATGTCATGGGTTTGATTTCGGAGGCGAGCTTGAGTGACTGGCATAACCTGGTGCCTCAGTTTAGCGTTGGTCACATTTTTTGGCAGTGAAATCCTGATAGCCTTTTCACTGTCCAACATTTCTATGATCCTTTGAAGAACCTCTTGCCACTCTGCAAGGATGTAGCTCAGAGGGGAATGTTTTGGGGATGGAGGGGCCTGTCCTTTGGAAGGGGCTTGTGCTCTCTGGAGAGAGTTATACACTCAGATTGTCTGCTATTGCTGACAACACCTGAAGCAAAATTTCTGGAGGGTGTGCTTTAGGTAATCATTGTTGTTTAAATTTTTTCTTATTATTTTGAAGATTTCTGTTATCTTTATTAGTTGCAGGGGAAATTAATACTGAATTATGGCAAAGCACGTGGCATTTTTGCCTTTTCGTTTTCAGCTCTCTGAGTCAGTGCTCCCTCCACCTCCCCTCGTATCATTTGTCCCCTGAATGGAGGTAGGGAAGATGTCTCTAAAAAATTATGAGTACCCTGGATCTTTTGTGTGGAAGCTGCAGCACGGCCAGTCTTTAAAATAGGCCAAACCCACCATCTGGGCTACATATACCCAACCGGGGTCTGCCTGCTCCGAAACGGGGTCACGCTGCACTGAACACGCGTGGGGACGTGAACAAGAGGATCCCTGCCACCCCGGGTAAGGTCATGCTCAGGCTGCTGACATTTTAATCGGCGTTTCATAACTAATTGCCTGGCCACAGTTATCTTGTTATCAATTAACATAGTCCTGAATGTCAGGAAGTAACTGTATCTCTCTAACTCGCTAAGGCTGCCTTCTGGGTCTGTGAAATGGCTGGATTTCCTCACAGAGATGGATTACATGTTTACATCTCCCCTTCTGCTGGAGTGTGTAGTGAGGATGACCCAAGGAAACAACAATAACGTCTTTATGTTCCCTCTCTGTCCTCCTTGTCTTGTGTACACTATAGAGCAGAAAAAAAAATATCTCGTATGTGAGCATTTGGAGCAGGCTGGAAGACACCCACATTGTGGACAATGGGCTGCCTGAATCCAAGAAGTTAGAGGGGAAAAAAAATTAAGCAACAGCATTTGAGAGCCTTTTGAGAATGGACACTTTTCCAGACGTCAGGAAATGCCCTTAAATGGATGGGATCGTTTCAATGATCCTATCAGTTCAGAGAGCATTGCTGTCTCTGAAGCTCGAGGATATCTCTGCCATCAGCAGAAGGTCTCACACTACACTGACCCGCCTCAATACTGTCCAGCTTTTAAGATATGATATTCTGAGACACGGGACTTTCCAGATTAGGATAAATATGACCCACTTACAAAACTAAGCATCCCCTCTTCTGAGCATGAAGAGGCTACAGTGTGGAGGGTGGCTTTTTATCTCTTTGTGTAGGTGAGGGAAAAGGAGTCATTGCAGTGCTGGTTTAGATAGTCACTGGTTGAACGGGCCACGGGGAAGGACAAGTGAGCAGAGGACTCTGTGGCATGGCACTGCTGTTCATCGCAGGGGTGCCCCCTCCGTATGTGCAATAAGGTGGACTTATCCTAGCTGCAGACCATGGCTGCTCATTTGCTCACTTGGGCTGCAGGAAAGGCAGAGCTTCTTTAAGGAAAGTTTCTATCTGTATAAAAGCCAGAGCAGCTGAGAAGGGACAGTGCAGATGGTGCTAATTTCCAGAGGCCATATGTTTGGAGGGACCCTGGGTACCCCCACAAGAATTCTTTATTTTCTCAATGTTCATTTTCAAAGGTGCTCTGGAGGTCTCCTCTTTGCAGGAGGCTGCTGCTTCCTCCCACTCGTCCACTCCGGACACGTTTGCTCCATCCCCTCCTCCGTCCCCCGCTGCTCGACAAGCCCCACAGCTGGATAAACAGCGATCGCAGTCGCTTACAGCCCTCCAGTGCCTTTCAGCGAGGCACCAGCACGGAGAGATGCTTCCTGAGCTGCTCGTCGTGGGCGGACGGTCGTGCTGCAGCCTGCACGCCAGCACCAGCATCGCTCTGGTCCTGGCAAGGTCAGGTTCAAAACACACAGGATCTGGAGGTGCTAATTACAAACGTGGGCTCCCTGTTCTGCGCAAGGCTGAGGAATTTGGTGATCTAGGAGCTCTGGGTGTGTCTGCTGGCTGGGCTTAGCTATGAAGTGGGCTTAGAAACGTTCATGGTAGCTTTCATCCCCGCTCCGTTGATTCGTTGTCCCTTCTCTGCTGGCTGTTTATGGAAAGGAGATCTAGCTTTTCTCCTGGGCAGCACTACCTCTGTCTCACCCCAAAAGAGCCTGCTGTAAACATGGGAGAGGAGAAACCCCCATAGGTGTGATTTGCACTTGTGGCTGTTGAGGTTGTTGGCTCTTGGTTGTTTGTGGAGCTCTTTGGAGTTCACCACCATGGGGACCTGGCCCACCTGGGGGCAATAGGGCCTCTTCCTACGCAGCTGCCCCAGTCTGGCTGGGACTGCAGGGGCAGGGGAGCATAGGAGACAACACGCAGTGGTGTTGCAGTGACCGTTGCTTTCGTGAAAGGTCTTGTGCAGCCTGGTCGACTTGTAGGTTTGCTCCCTTGGCTTACAGGGTTGCCAGTATCCCTGACCAGGCCAGAGCAGCTCTGCCAGACCCCTGGCCAGGGGCAAGCCTGATTCATGGCATGCTGCACGGGTAGTGCTGCCCAGGAGAGGCTGGCTCCGCCTGGCCACTGAAGGTTAGAGCGGTTGAGAGCAGAGGCGCGAGGATCCCCTCCCTCCTTTGCCTGCTCTTTCCTCTGTTAAATTACTTCTTGTTATATTAAAGACTGAGCCTCTTTAGAAGCTCTGCTCGGCCTTCTCGTTAATCACCATGACAGAACATGACAAATCCACTTTGCTGAAACATCATTTAATTTTGTAAAATCCCTGGTGCTTTGCAAAAACTTCTGCAGCAGCACCTCCTCCCTCCCCACTGTCCATGGGACATCTTCCCTCCTCCTCCTCCGGCCTGTGCAAGACGATGTTGCTTTTAGAAGTGACTGTATCCGAGGGCTTTGCTTTCTCCTGGGTCACACAGACGGTCCCAGCATTTGAAGCCCAGTCCCTGGATGGTCTCTACTGATTGACTTATTGCAGCCAAGGCTGTGTCCCTGCAGCTCACTGATGTGTGTTTATAGAAGGCTGTGCAGCCCCCCTTCACATAACCATTAATTTTATAGAGGGCATACAACAAAGACAGGCCTCCAATATGCCTCCTGCCTTTGATCTGTGTGGGGTGTGTGGCCTGATGGGCCCAGAGCTGCCGGCGTTGCTGATTTACTCTGCTCTGTGGACATAGCTTCTGGAGCAAACAAAAGCTTGTGTTTTCTCTCAGCAGTACTGCAGTACTGTTACAGGCTGTGCTGCTGTCTGGTTGTGTTTGGTCTGGAAGGGCAGGGATGGCTCAGGGTTTGCTTGCCTTTAAATTTTTCTTTCAATGTTAGCTAAGCGGTTTGGTTCATGCAATCCACAAGTGCCCCAAACTCATGCAGACGGGTAGGCAGGTTATTAAGGGTCTATAGTGTTGCTAATGGAAATAAAGTCCATGTATTGGCAAGCTATAAGCATTGACCTTGTGACAGGGTGCTCACTCTGAAACAAAATCTCTCCAAAACAGTTCTCTCTCAGAACTGTATTGTCATCCAAGCCAGACTCAGAAAACTCTTTTTTTTTTTCTGGTTTTCCTCTCCCAGTCTGGCATAAATTTAGGATTCCGGGATCTGAATCTGACCTTGCCCTCCGAAATGAACTCTCTGATCAGAAACCCTTTTGTTGTTTAAACTTGGCACACCAAGTAGGATAGCAACCTCAGCACCAACACCAGTGATGGGCAATTGCCAGACCAACCAAATCTGGGTGCCCCCTGAGCTCCTGTCCTAAATTTAGGTGGAGTTGTTTTGAGTTGTTGAGCCTTCTGGCTGTCAATGTTGATCTTAGCTCTGTCTGTCAGTCACCGTGAAGGTGCTAAACTTTAATATTTTTTTTTATTTTAACCAAAAGGTACCCTTTAGAGGTAACCTCTTTTGTGGCATTTGAGAGTGCAATTTTAGGTCACCAAAGCTTGATAGCCAAACTGTTAGCCAAAGTGTGGTATGAAAGAGTCACGCTAAGTGAGAGTTTTCCAATATGGAAAATGTTTGTTCATCCAAAGTTTCTAGTTTCTTTTATGGACTTTCAGCCAGGGGCATTTTCAGGATGACGACGTATTCTGCAGGTGCTCAACATGACATCCCCCTCCCGTGCAAAGAAGAGGTTGCTGCCTGTTATCTGTCAGCTCGCCTGTTATACTGCTTAGTCTTACTTCTTGGCACTTTACATAAAGAAAAAAAAAAAAGAAAACAGAGTGTCTATAAAGTATGGAAAATGTAGAAACCCCTGACAGTTGTATGGTGTGTCTTGCTTCTCCTGCAGAGAGGAAACCACAAAATAGTGAGTCCAGGGGTTTCTTTCCACACGCACTGTCAGGATTTTGAGGAATTTTCTGGGAACTGATGAAAGAAATGTGCTATTTAAGCCCTGATATATACTGTACAATGGTTCTGTATGAGGGAGGTGCAGTGCTCCACACTGGCAGATTCCAAAAATCTTTCCAAAATAAAAGAAACCCAAAGGATTTGAGGGAATTTCTTGCAAGAGGGCAGATTGGCTCCTATGGGAACAGAGGCAGAAGCAAAGGGGAAAATTAGCTTGTACTAAAGAGAAAAGGTACCTGATGTGTTTAATAGCTGTAGGTTCCTCGTTAACTTTTTCATGCCTCTGTAAGATCATCGATGCTGGTGGAAAATGCGAAGGCATTTTAGCAGCAAAGGGGCTCCTACCTCCCCAGATTCCACTTTCTCAGCAAGGGCTGAGCAGGATGCGAGGGGGTCACATAAGTAACGAGTCCCCCATGCTCAGCAGCGTCACACACATGGAGGGGACCCCTGTGTGCCAAAGAACCAAAAATGAGTGCAACAGTGTCAAAAGCCTGACTTACGTGGCCTTCCCAACACAGGGCTTTCAGAGGCTGCCCTGCAGCACTGGTGACTGTAAGCAGTGCTGCTAATTGTGGGGATACCTTAATTAATGCGCAGGGAGTCGGTGAAAGTGCATCAACAAATGGGAGCAACACCATGATCAGCCCCAAAAGATGGTACATTGTGTTTATCTAGCTCTTCTTGTTAGGATTTATTGCATTAAAAAAAATTAATTATTGTATATTTTTCTTCTCTCTTTCAGGTCCACCTGTAAGTACCAAACCTCTATGATCTTAGAAGCTCTTGACACAGAGTTTGCGAGGCACGAGCTAGCAAAGTCTCCTGTCTGTGGTGTCTGGTGCGGTAGCTGCCTTTGCAGTCCTGGCACCCTGGGATCTCCCAAACAGCAAGTACTGTGGGTGCTCAGGACCCCTATTGGGGTGGGAGTGCTCTCGGCAGCATCGCAGCTTCCGAGGGTGAGACAGAGGGAGTGGAGGGATGGGGACACGGCAAAGGTGAGGGGCGCAGATATCTGTGTGTTATCAGGGGGCCCCACATACCTCGGGGGAATCGGCTGTATGCGCTTCACATATGTTGGATGTCACACGCTGAATGAGACCTATTTGTGAAAAAGGGAAAGATAGATCGCAAACACATGGCGGGAGCTGGGCTGTAGGGACTTGTTCCCTACAACTCACCCAGGCTTGCTGAACTGTTGGGCCTTCAAATATAGCTGCACAACTATCAATTTCAGAGGAAGAATTGTGTTGACAGCTTCCTTTTCAAATGTTAGCTAATGCAAAACCTCAGCGCAGACGATTTAGGCTTCAGGAAAATAGCTAGGTTATTGTAGAAATTTTCTTACAGCTATTAAGAGACCCACAGTGAACCAGAAGCAGCAATGCAAGGAATGAGGCCATGTATCGACATCTCTCAGGATTATAAAGAAATGCTATATTGTCTCTCGCATGGTCCTTCCAGAGGAAATGGTTTATATTCATGTACAATAGGGTAACTATACTGGGTTTCTGTGAAGGAACATGAGAAGTTAAACATACGGTAGTCATCTTTTGTCTGTTCACGCAAAAATGTCTTAAACAGTTTGCAGATGACGTTCTGAGAAGTAGTTGCTGTACAACCTATTTTCCCCTTTCATCAAGTCGAAATGCTACAGACTGAACTCCCACAGATATACGAGCACAGCCCGATTTAATGACAACAATCTTCCAAAAAGTTGCACCTTCCAGGCCAAAAGGTCTGAAAGCGTTTTACAGCTGGAAGTCCTGATCCACGCAAACCTTCAGTGATAGCTTAACCCAGGGCGTTCAGGACTGGCCGCTGAAGTGGATGTATTTCAGTGTTAGCTTTGGGTTATTGGGAGGAAAGCAGTGCTCTGGAGGGGGCTGCAAGTAGAGTACCTCCGGGGCCATCCCTGCCACTCCGCCCGGGTAGGCATATGTCAGCGCTAAAGGGATGGGGTGGGCACAGAACTGGTAGTGGCGTTGGCATTTCTATTACTGCGGTGAGAAGTTAGAGAGAAATCACTTGGTCAACGCAGATGTCTACCGAAGAGCAGCCTGTGCCTTTGCAGGGTGAGGAAGACACGCACTCCAGGCTTTCTCTGCAGCAACAAGGGTTAGAAACTTAATAATGTAATGAAAGATTGAAGCCTGGCAGAAACACATGGGACCACCAGAGAAGTGCTGACAATATATGCTACTGTATCCCAGCTTATTGCGACCCCTGAACCTGTCTCCACACACAGACTTTCAGGACAGGCCGCGAGGAATGCTACAGCCAATGGAAAAAACAAGAGGAAGTCGGGCAGACCGAGCGTCGTTAGCCAAAGTGGAATTTGTCTTGGGCTAACAGCACCCTTGTCTCATTCAGGACCTCTCAGGTTTCTGATCGGTTGGTGAGCGAGACTGGCTCAGTCACCGTGAGCAAAAGTTCACCGCTGAAGAGTCAAGCAGAGTCCTCCATGTCGCCATAGGAAATATTTCCCCCCCCTCATATTTCTCGTGATTAAAACTGCATGGAAACTCAAGTTTATGAGCAACAGACCCGGGCTTCTGCCTGGCTGGTTGTCATACACATTGTTCTGGAGAGCAACCCCAAAGCGCTGACGACCCCACATCTCTCTCCCAGCTTTTTTTTCCCAGCTTGCAAAACACAACATGCTGGGTGGCAGCGCTCAGCCCCTGGTGCCGGAGTCAACTTGAGCGTAGGGATGCGCAGAAATACTCATTAGAAACTCACTGAGCCCCGCTTGTAGTCTAGGACAACCAGGAGAAAAGCCAGGGAAATGAACGAGCAACACCCCAGCAGCAAAAGGGGCCTTCATGCTTTCCTCTTGCCCAACAGATGCTCCCACCGTTATTCCTGAAGTCAGCTGAGGCTTTGGTGAAGGCAGGGGCAACCCGCAGTCATGTAAGAAATTCGATGAGATTGGGACTAAAAGGGGCAAAGGAAGGAAGGAAATGATGAAATCGTGCAATAGTCCTGAGGTTCCCGGACTCTTTCGCCGTCTGGACCACATCCGAAGGAAAAGATCCTCTCACGGACGTTTTCTCTCCCATTTCTGAACATGCAACATTTCTGTGGCAACTGCAGCAATTCCATACATGAAAAAAGAATATTTAGCAGATGGAAACTAAGGAAGAAAGTCAGAGCCCTGTAATTAGCTCGTTCTCCATGGACTTGCAGATACCTTCAGAGCCTGTGTGGAGAGCTGTGGGTAGAGCCATGCCAAAAGGAGAGAAAACTTCACAAACAGGAGATTAGGAAACCAAAGCAATCAGAGCTGATGGTTGAGGAGCTGTGGAGAGTTTTTTAACTATTCTGTTTCCTAAACCCTTACTTGTGATTTCATCTCTTTATTGAGCCCTCCCTTCAGAGTTTGAAGCTAACTGTCGCCGTTTCTCTGTATTTCGTTTCAGGGCCTTACAGGAAGACCAGGGCTCCCGGTAAATACTTAATTCGTTCTTTTTCGTTCCTTCATGCTCTCTGTCTGGTAGTACTTTCATCAGTAGGCCTCCAGGGTTCGTAAGCTGGGAGAAGGTAGCGATCTCACATAGCAAACCTGATGTGGAATAGCATATTGCAAACAGGACATGGCTCGTAACAGAGTAGGGATCACAGGAGCTTTGTAGGACCAAAGTGAAGGGTGACATAATCCCTGTGAACCTTCCGGCATGTAGGAAACACACTACTTTTGAAGAGGCCTTTGCCAGCTTGAGGGTCTGGTTGAAGAGGCACAGCAAACAGTATTCTTGATGATGGGGCTTCCTAATTGCAGCAGGATTTAAAACGCCTAAGTCACTCTGAGGCAAATGCAAAAGTCCATTATAACAGTACCTGCATCTGAGATAGATAGTCACAAATGAAGAAGGAACGTGGGCTTCTGTGTTACAACTGCGTGCTTTCCTGGTGATGTCTCCCTGCTCCCCTGGCTGCTGCTCACCTGGAGACTGCAACAGCTGTAACAGGCAGTGTCCTGATGAACAAGATGCGAATTATGCTGCTGGCTCTCCCTGCAACTTGGGACAGAGGCTGCTTGTTGCCTTTCATGCTCCTCTAGCTCCGATGTGGGAGCTGCAGGCAGCTTTGCATGACTTCGTAACCAACCTACATGGTATCATCCACCCGCAAGTGCTCTCTCCTCACTCCCTGTCACAGACGACCTTTCCCTATAAACATCTGGCATTTATTTGCTGTCCTACTGGGAGCTCCCCCTTCGCTATTATTGCTTGGAGGGCTGTAACGCTGCGCAGTCACATACCAGACACGGTGCCGTCATGTACCACTCCGACACCAGGTACTCGCTGGAGACCTGACACAGCTCAGCCCCGACCTCGGCTCTTCCTGCGCAGGCACCAGCCACAACAGAGCCATGAGAAACAAAATCAGCTTTTACCTCAAATCATGAGGGAGATCAGCCTGAGCTCAGCTCTGGAGGAAAGCAGCATTTAAGGGACTAAAAGCACAGGAAAACTCAGCGTTATGTTCTCCCGCAGCCACAAAGTAATCCCAGGGCAAGATGCTGACACTGAGAATTTTGCTTGCTGCCGGCACACAGAGATAGGCAAATATTAGCAGGACTGAGAACCCGCCTAAAACCCTAGAAGAAAGCAGTTTCCCATAATATATCATCTACAAAATCTAAAGTCAAGCAGCTGTTTAGCGTTTCATCCATCTGCAAGAGATACTTTTGCAAAGCATATATTGCTTTTCAGTTTATCAAAACATGCACTGCATGGAAAGGAATGCCCCCAATACCAAATGCCTGCCCAGCTCCGGAGAGGGAAGCAGCTAAACTTCCACCAGGTAACGGTTTGATCCCAGGCAATAATGTCCAAGTTTGGGATGCATGGCCAAAGGAGCCTCTATGTACACTCAGCAAAACAGAGTGAAGTGCATTCCCCTTCCAGGGATTTCAGACTACATTCACATGCGTTGGGACTGAATATGGGGGAAGGCACAAAGAGGTGGCACCGGTGGGGCTGGTGTCTCCAGCTGCAGAAACCCGAAAACCAGGTTTACATCTACCGATGCAGGCAGCCACGGGCAGGGACACTCTGTTTTACATAAGGAAACCCCAAACATTGCTGGAAACAGAACTGAGAGATTATTATCACGTCATTTTTGCAAAATATAGAGCAAAAGCTAAATGACTGTTGAAGCCATAATCATCAAGATCCTTTAGCAATTAGCTGCTATCTTCCAAATCTGCAGAGCCTTCAGTTTTGGTGACCAGGAATGCAGAGGAGGTTGATTTTTTTTATTTTTTATTTTTTTTTTTAAATTGCATAGTTAAATTTAACTGTAAGAGGTAGAAAACTGCCTTTTAGGTAGGTGGCTGAAGAAAATTGCCACCGGTCTTGTCTTCATGTGTTTACGAGGCTCTGTTCAATGTTGCCTGACCCAAAGTCATTCCCCAAACCACTGTTAGGATTGTTCACACCCTGACAATGCACTGGGAAGTATCTCAAAGGGGTAGAGGACACTGAACACAGCTGCTCATATGTCTTCTTTCAGACATGCTTTTTCCTGTGTCAGCTTGTTTTCCCACATTTTTCTCTTGCTTCTGGACAGGACCGTATTTTCAAGTCTAAGAGAATTCTGTTTTAAAGTGATAACTCTATAAATAAATAGCTAACACCCGGATGACTTCGGTAAAGAAAGAGAAAAATGTGACAGTTGGCTACTGCAGGAAGCCAGTTCCCAGGACTCGGATTTTATGAAGTGCTGGAAATTGGGATTATGCTTTGTTAGGCTGAAAATTCTTGCCCTTCTTTTGCTGCCTAAATCGCCATATGTAATTTCTGTTGTGAGATGTGCTGGTTTGTCGTATGCACAAGTGAACTTACTTACATATGTTCTTAAAAACAGGTTCAGGCACACGCAAACGCACTTCGCTGTCTCTCTAACTTGCTCTCTCCCTCTCTGAAAATCCCTGGACACTTGCACTGCGGCATGAAGCCGCGTCTGTGGCATAGCTCATTTGTGCTGTTTTATAACCTTGCTTCTGGCCAGTTTCCAATTGCCTCTGTTTTTGCCTTAATTACCAGGGAGACAAAGGCGCGATGGGGATCCCTGGGCGGCCGGTAAGTTGAAACCTCTTGCATGTGCCTTGTCCTCCCCATCCTCTTCCAACCTCCAAGATTTTGGGGGGGCTTTCAGGATGATCCTTGGCGAGTGTCAGCATGAGTAAAGCCACCCTCCCTGAGCCCCACACTTGAGGGACTCTCCTTGTTGCAGCAGGGTGGCCAGCCCTGCAAACCGTATACGTGCTAGGGGAGGGCGTTTCCGTCCCCTCTGCCATATTG